>NC_056737.1:893445965-893548465 GCF_019279795.1 Protopterus annectens
TCCCCAGTCACTTGGTAAAAAGCCTGCATGCAGGCTTAGACTGAACAGTGTATTTAGGGCTGTGACTAAATCATGCTTCATCCTATTTAAGCCACATCCAAGCATACTGTCAGGACCGTTTGATGCACGAATTTTAGCATTTGTACTTTTAGGACAAAGTCTTTGTGATAGCTGGAAGTGAGACAATGTCAGGTATATCTTGAGGAACAGATGGAGGGGAGACAGGGATAAATTCAGACCTAAATTTATCAACCAATAGGTTCATTATATCTTCAGCCTCAGTGGAGGTAACATCATTCACAATCAGCTCAGCATATTTCTGCATTGTGCTTTTGAGATTAAGAATATAACCAAAAAAGGCCTTATGATTATCTTTGGCTTGGGTAGCTATTTTAACCTCAAATTTGGCTGATCCATTTTATTAAGCTTCTGAGCTGTTTATTTAAGTGACAAGGGCTTTAACATTATTGTTGATACTATAGTTCCACCATGTGGGTTTGTTTCTGGGGTTTGCCCTGAGCTTCTTCCTATAGGGAACAGCTTCCTCTATGCAGCTGTTTACATGCTAGCATAGTGTGCTGGTGCATGTTTCCATTTATTCAGTGGAGTTAACTGGGTTTGGTGGGGATTTTAAGCTTGTCAGTGTAACACGTAGGACTAGATAGTCTGTATTAAAAGAAACTTCTAACGGTACCTTGGGTGGAAGGGATCTCTGGTTTCAGTTTTATTTTGAAGGGGACTGCTTATGGTCAGATCTAACAAATGATAGATATATCAGGATTGCAACTCAAATATGCTAAATAAAAAGAGAAAACAATTGTTTTTTCAAGAACAAGTTCCCCTGCACATCCCATTGTTCTTATATGCCAACTCTGTAGCTGCACAACAGTGGAGAAGAAGTGAAAAAATACCAGTGAAGGACACTATGGTTCACACTGAATGATAAAAAGTGGTTTAATTAAATCTCTTTCAAGTAAATTTGAGGTAGACTTGCCAAACTGTAGTGTAGGTGTGTGTGTGTGTGTGTGTGTGTGTGTGTGTGTGTGTGTGTGTGTGTGTGTGTGTGTGTGTGTGTGTGTGTGTGTGTGTCTGAAACCTTTCTTAATTTTTTAAGATAATCAGACTTTTTTTTGCTTTTTCAGACATTAGCAAGGGAAACTACATATTTGGGATTATTTAAATAATGAATATTAATGTATGTTTATTGATTCTAAGTTATATGACTATGTCCGTCAGCTATATACAGTAAATAACTTAGTGGTTTTGCAGTATGCACTCAAAATGCTTTGAGTGAAACAGCAGTCTGCATTTTGTGTTCCATTGTGCTGTCAGTAAAGAAATGGGGTAAAATGACATTTGAGTGCTGGAGTCTTTGTTTGAGGGGGATCAGAATATTGTCTCCAAGCACCCTTATGAATGTGTGTATTAGTGAGTGTCTCTCTCTCTCTCTCTATAGATATATATATATATATATATATATATATATATATATATATATATATATATATATATATATATATAATGCTACAGGCTTATTTTTCATTTCTGTTATATTTCTGAAAATAATAAAGCTATGTTTACTTCTGTTATATTTCTGAAAACAATAAAGCTATGTTTATTTAGCAGCATATTTATCGGATTTAGGTTTGTTGTGGCCATTACTAAACAAATATATCAGAAAGAGGTAAAGTGTGTTGTACTGAGAATACACCCAAGGCGTAATGCAGAAAATATTGGGAGAACAGATTTACTCCTATGTATCCTTCATTAGCTGCAGAAAAAGTAAGAAACATGCAAAATGACAATGCATTAATTAAACTCTCAGGGCAAAGAGCTACATTCATGATTAAGCCGAACGTACAAAGCAATGCTGTTGTCTAGCTGAATGGACATAAGGTATGCATGTATAGTTTACCATATGGGTGCAAGCCTGTTGTCTCCTAGCAGCATAAGATGTGCGGCAGTAAACAAAAAATGACAGAATATGCAATGCACAGCTGGTGATAACTGACATGTTAATGGCTGCAAGTAAATGAGAGCAATTAGTGGCAATCAACCCTGAGGTGATACTGTGATAAATTGGCATATGTCCATCTCACACACTCGAGTGGTACCATTGCCCATTGATAAAAAACTATTCTGAGGCAATTCTGTGATACATGCCATTAAATATTGTAAGAACCTACTGCAAAAGTCCACACTGTATGAGTGACGACAGTGATTATGACAAAAGCACGTCTGCTTACCAAAGTAGCAGATCAGAGGTCAAATGGAGACATTCCATATATTATCTAGTTATACATTTCCTGTTTCCTGCCATATTTTACTTCATCTGTGTGCTAATTCTGCCTGTTTTGAAATGTACCCATTTACCAAGCACAATGCGTATAAAACAAAAAATGCAGCACTTGGACGGGATGAGCTGCACTTTGATTTTGGATTTTATTCATTTATTTATAGCTGAGAAGAAGGCCTGGTTCAAAGACCATTGTCTTCCATGTCTTCAGCCCGAGACAATATAACCTTACAGTAACAGCTCAAGGAGTCTCTACAGTTATAATTCAGGGTAGCTTTGGGTAATGGGCATTTCATTTATTGAGTTCTGATTGGTTAAAACACTAAACCGTAACTCTGTTCTATTGTATGGGAGATAAACAATAAATAAATAGTACCAGAACTTTTCTCTGTGTTACTAGTAATAATATCACATTGTCAGACTGTCAGTGTAACACACATGAAGTGGCTGCCCTGATCTGAATTCATAAGAACAACTGAGATCTTTATGTAAAAAAATTAAGGTTCAGTTACACCCTCAAACTTTTCTTAAAAGGCAAATAACACAAATTCCCCCGGATTTACTAATCTTCCGTGCAGGACTAATCTAGTCCTGCACGGAAGCGGCAGTTTAAGAGGAGGATGGCAGCGTGCCATGCATATTAATGAAGGCACACTGACTGAACTCCTAATGCTACATGGAGCATGGACAAGTTTAGGGGGTATGTCTGAAAGCAGAGCTCTCAGAATAAACACGCCCCTGCAAAGTTGAACAGAAGAATGTGTAAATAAATGAGCGAGACCACTCATAGGTGTCCACATATTCCCACCAACAGTCCCCATGTGTTCAACAGCAACAGTACATCAAGACCCCCTGGCTTGAATGATGCTATAAGTCTGAGTAGTGCACTTAAACTCAGAAGGGCAAAATTATAACATAAGCATGCTATAAGACTATTCAAAGAACGTTCTAGGTGGAGATTTTTACCACAATAATTTTTTACATTTAGTTGTATATAATCTACAAATAAGTTTTTTACATGCAAGTATTTTAATAAGAAGAGTGAGGCTATGGCTATCAAACACTGTAAGATCCGGCACACATACTTGGTACAAGATGTTGACATTATAATTACAACTCTAATTATAATGTTTATTTGTTCACATTTTGGACTTGCACACGAATTATTTCTAACATGTATTTTTAACATGTATTTTGATGCATACTTTTAATGTATTTTGAATATGTATTTCTTTGACATGCATTTTATACGCATTTTAACAGGTATTTGCTAAGCGTATTGATAATGGATATTTTAATCCTTATTTATGGCATGTATTTTCAATATGTATTTTAACAGGGCTGTTGAGACAGAGTTTTTAAGTATTTAAAACAGCCAATATATTTATTTATACATTTATTATATTTATTTTATTTGTATCATTACATTTTAAATGTTTTAAATATTTTTATACATTTGTTATATGAGATGAAATTTTACTGCAACGTAATAATTTGATGGCAGGTTTACACATTATTATACTTAAAATGCAAATATGCAAACAACTTAAAGGTTTTCTAACCATTTAACACCATAAACTAAACTATTGTTATATTGAAACTAAGAACTGTATGTTGCTAGTAGTACTTTACTCAGGTATTCAACATAATCAGCACACAGGAGATTTTTAAAAAGTATTTTTTCTGGAAACAAAGAGTTAACTAACTGTGACAATTAAATAATTAAATGTTTAATTGATCACATGATTGCACATAACATTTCTGTATAAAAGGTCAAAGAAAATGGCTTATAACTTGTCTTGAAAAAGCATGGGAGAGCCTGGGTGAAAGCGCTTGATTTATTGTGGTTTTACTTGTTCTTTGCTGTTTTAAAGTTAAATCTAAAATTAAAGTTTTCAAAGTAAAGAAGGAGCCTGAAGTTCGGTGATTTTATTGTCTATTACCAGTTGGTTTTCGTGGTGCTTTGCACTTGAACTTTGTCTTGTTGCTGCTTCAAAAAATCCATGGCTGAGAGAGCTAATAGTGTCGAGTTTGTGGATACACCTACTGTTTTGCTTGAAAAGGAATCACCAGCAGATGATGCTCCTGTCACAAGGAAGGAGTTCAAGCAGGTTATGTGCCTGCTTTCTCAGTTAACTGATCGTTTGATTAATGATCCGCTTGGTGAGAGCCAAGCAATACCAGCAAACCAAGAGAACTTTCGTAAAATGAATGAACTTGCCGGTCAGAAAGCCGTTTCTCCGTTGTCAGGAACCTCTGAAGGAGCACGAGCTGTCAACACTAATGAAGCGCATTATACTAATAGAAAGCAAACGTCTTTCAGTAGCATGGTTGCTGAAGCTGGAAAGGGCTTCAATTTCAGCAAGTGGACAAATAATGGTTTTTCATTTAAACAAGGTACTGTAAATAGTTGTATTACTGGTAGTGAAAAAATTGAGCAATCGCTCAAAGACTTTAACAATAAGCTATATGCTTATAAAACCATTCAGATGGAAATTGAATATCTGTCTGAATGTATAAGGGTTAAAAGGGTACCCAAAGGGCTTCGCATCAACAAATTCCCGAACAATGCAGTAGAGGGCTCTGAATTGTTTAAGGAATTGTCTTCGCTTTTTAATGAAACTGGCTTAGAGATGATGCACTTGATGGTCAAAGACTATGAACATAAAGCTTCAGTACTGTTACAAGAAGCTAAAGTTCTTAATGATTTCATTATTAATGACACATGCTTTAATGGTGTTAAAAAAGATTATGAAAATACTTTTAAAGAAGTTGATAATCATTGTATGCGTATTTTTAATAGAAAGGTTAGAAAACTAGAGCGTGATTTGCAAGAATACAACAAAGGATTAGCATATAATGTGCATTTTAAAAACAAATGGGTTAGAGAATAAAATAATAATTTCAACTTAGATAATGGTGAGAAGGAAATGTTAGACGATAAGAATATTGTGCAGGGTCCAAGAAGGAGCGAAAGGTTAGCTCAAAAATCCAACCCACATTACAATCAGTTAGACCAGGGTTTTCAGTATGGCCAGGGGCGACAAGTACAAAGGCAGTACACCCCGTATGCCAAGAAGTGGAACACAGTGAGGAGATAGAAAGTACTATGGACATGGAAACAAACAATAGTGACGAATTGTGTAAGGTGTCAAAGAAGGATAATTTTATAATTTACAATTTTACTGAAACTGTTCTAAATGACAAGTATTTTGAATTGTTTACTAAAGGGTTGCATTTTGTACCAACCAGGTCTATTAACATCCCAAAAACAATTTTAGACTTAAAAATGTTTACAAGACAACTTAATTTAAACATTTGTCTAAAAGGGAAGGAAATTACTAACAAATCACTGTGTAGAACCAGTACGTGGAACCCCCTCCTACATCCAACACTTAAAATATTTGAGGAAATGATTGAAACAGAAATTAGGGGCATTAAGAATAAGAAAGAACAAAATCATCATAACAACCTTCCTGAAGAAGTATTTGGTTTAATTAAAAAATTAAATAGTGATGGTATTAGGGTTATGAAAATGGACAAGGGGGGGGTTGTACTCATGTACAAACATGATTACGAAGCCTCTATTTATTCTTCCTTACGTGACACAGAGCAGTACAACAGTGTCTCAATCAATGAACGCAATGTTGCTTATGCTAAAATTAAATATATGTTGGAAGACCATTTATACCAGGGGGCAATGAATGAACAACTATACAATTATTTATGGGTGAACAAACCAGTAACTCCCATTATTTTTGGCATCCCCAAAGTACACAAGGGTCTGGACCCATTGCAATTTAGACCCATTGTAGCTGGTGCAAAGAGTATTACAGAGCCATTGGGAAAATTTGTGGATTTTACACTTAAGAAGTTTGTGGACTCAATGCAGGGTTTGTGTAAGGACTCATGGGAGTTCCTAAGAAGCATCAAAAATGAATATTTCGTGGAAACACAATTTTTGGTTACAATTGACGTAGTCGAGTTGTTCCCAAGCATACCACACGAGACAGGGCTTAGATGGTTCAATGATATGCTGACAAGGCATTCAGGTTTAACAGCAAACACAATAGGGCTCCTGGTAGAATTTATGGAAACAATACTAACAACTTCATTTTTTTCAATGGGGAATTATTTTGTCAAAAGAGAGGTGTAGCAATGGGCACCCCCTGTGCTTCGGCATATGCTAATATAGTATTGGGTTTTTGGGAGTCAAATTGTATTTTCAACACAGAATGGAAGAAAAATATAACGCATTACCAACGTTACCTGGATGACATCTGCATTCTCTGGAAGGGGAGTAAAGAGGAATTACACAAATGTATTTGCTATATTAATTTATGTACCAATTTTTTTGAAATTCACGAGCAGCATTAAGGATGACAGTTTGCACTACTTAGATGTATGCTTGTATAAGAATTTTGAAAAACAGTGTTTTGAATTTAGTATACATAGGAAAGAAAGTTTTTCAAACACGTACTTACACTTTGATAGCTATCACCCCTTATTCCAAAAGAAAGGGATTATAAAGGGGCAATTGATCAGAGCCTCCAGAATGTGCACAGAAGAAAAAGTGTTTAAAAAAGAAGTTGCCTTCCTAAAAACATTGTTTATGGAAAGAGGTTATCCCACACAAATGTTTGAATCGATAGCCATGGAGGTCATAGCTAGTAGAAAAGTAAAATATTTTCCCCTGCTGGGTGAAGTCCATAGTCACGAAATGGTGACAGTAGAGAATGCCAATAAGGGACAAACTAAGTCATTTATACACACTAATTGTAATGAAAGTGCAGCAGTAGAGAAGATTGTGGAGAAGTATTGGCCAATTTTAACATCTAATGAAGAATTCAAACAAATTTTAGGGAATAAACCTCATTTTATTAAGAGAAGGAATATGAATTTAAAAGACTGTTTTGAGGCCAATCTGTTAGTGAAGGAGAATGAAGGACCATCTAGGTGTGGTACATTTAAATGCAAAACATGCAAGCAGTGTCCTTATGTTATGAATAGGAAGGGTTTATACCTTAAATCAAGGAAAAGATATGTTGGATCTTTAGCCTACTATAACTGCAAAACTAAAGGGGTGGTTTATCTCAGAATTTGCCAACATTGTCTGAGTTTTTATGTAGGCAAAACAGAAAGAACACTAGCAAAAAGGATTTATGAACATCTTTATGAAGTAAGCAAGCAAAAGGAAACAAATGCGTTTTACAGGCATTCTTTAAATTGTAATCAGATGGATCTAAAATTTTTAGTGTTAGACCAAGTGAAGAGTAACCCAAGAGGTGGAGATTGGGAATCTTCCCTAGAATACAAAGAACTTCTTTGGCAGTTAACATTGGATGCCTCAAGACCCCCTGGCTTGAATGATGCTATAAGTCTGAGTAGTGCACTTAAACTCAGAAGGGCAAAATTATAACATAAGCATGCTATAAGACTATTCAAAGAACGTTCTAGGTGGAGATTTTTACCACAATAATTTTTTACATTTAGTTGTATATAATCTACAAATAAGTTTTTTACATGCAAGTATTTTAATAAGAAGAGTGAGGCTATGGCTATCAAACACTGTAAGATCCGGCACACATACTTGGTACAAGATGTTGACATTATAATTACAACTCTAATTATAATGTTTATTTGTTCACATTTTGGACTTGCACACGAATTATTTCTAACATGTATTTTTAACATGTATTTTGATGCATACTTTTAATGTATTTTGAATATGTATTTCTTTGACATGCATTTTATACGCATTTTAACAGGTATTTGCTAAGCGTATTGATAATGGATATTTTTAATCCATATTTATGGCATGTATTTTCAATATGTATTTTAACAGGGCTGTTGAGACAGAGTTTTTAAGTATTTAAAACAGCCAATATATTTATTTATACATTTATTATATTTATTTTATTTGTATCATTACATTTTAAATGTTTTAAATATTTTTATACATTTGTTATATGAGATGAAATTTTACTGCAACGTAATAATTTGATGGCAGGTTTACACATTATTACACTTAAAATGCAAATATGCAAACAACTTAAAGGTTTTCTAACCATTTAACACCATGAACTAAACTATTGTTATATTGAAACTAAGAACTGTATGTTGCTAGTAGTACTTTACTCAGGTATTCAACATAATCAGCACACAGGAGATTTTTAAAAAGTATTTTTTCTGGAAACAAAGAGTTAACTAACTGTGACAATTAAATAATTAAATGTTTAATTGATCACATGATTGCACATAACATTTCTGTATAAAAGGTCAAAGAAAATGGCTTATAACTTGTCTTGAAAAAGCCTGGGAGAGCCTGGGTGAAAGCGCTTGATTTATTGTGGTTTTACTTGTTCTTTGCTGTTTTAAAGTTAAATCTAAAATTAAAGTTTTCAAAGTAAAGAAGGAGCCTGAAGTTTGTGGATTTTATTGTCTATTACCAGTTGGTTTTCGTGGTGCTTTGCACTTGAACTTTGTCTTGAACAGAAGAATGCGTAAATAAATGAGCGAGACCACTCATAGGTGTCCACATATTCCCACCAACAGTCCCCATGTGTTCAACAGCAACAGTACATTTAAATAAAACAAAGAGACAATTTTATTTTTTTTTAAAACCCTGAGTACAGCTAACCGTAGGTGCGCGGGTGTATCCATTGCTTAGCTATGGTTAAAGCTGCTGAAAAGGCTGAAGAGGATAACAAGGAATATATATGCAAATGAAGCAGCACAGCAGTAGTGTAGTTGTTAGAGCAACCGCCTAATGAACAGGCATTCCCGGTTCGAGTCCCACTGCAGCGCATATCATTTTCCATGTGAAATCTGTATATGAACATATTTTTATATCTTTTTGCCATATAACCTACATAATAACATTTAAATGTGAACTGGAGTACTGCATTAAATGCACATGTGAAGTGTCAGTGTCATAATGAATAAGGCACAAGTAAGCACGTGTAAGCACAAATAAGCAGTAGTAAGCGTGTTTGCATGGGGGTAAGCATTGCCTACACAGATTAAGCAAAGTAGAAGCTAACTGAGTGTAAGAAACTGTAATCAGAGATTAGCAGTGCTAACCGTCTCGCAAATCCGCACAAACCTGCTTACAACTGCTTTAAAGTGCATTAATCACTCTGTATCCAACGGCCCATGTTCTGTCCAGCAACCAAATAAACTGCTTCTGCAAGACTCAAACTCAGGATCCTGTACATTATAGTCACAGTGGTTCACCACTAAGCCATCATAGCAATTGATATGAATGAGGTATCAGCAATCTAATCCTCACCACAGAAAAATCAAACCAAATGTGAACTGAATCTATGTGCAGTGTGAAGTGGTATAACCTGCTACATAACATAAATATGTGAACTCGAGTACTACAGTAAGCACAGATTTGAGGTTTTATTGTAATAAAGTGTAGCAGTCCCCAGGTCCCCATACAGTGTATGTACACATGAATCACGGATACCAGACACATATATAACCTGTAATGAAGAATATATCATTGCCAAATGGCAAATATAGTGCTAATTAACTATTAAGCAATGCTAACCGCAGCACAGTTCAAGTTAGTAAGTGTAAGCAATGTGTAGGGGAGCCAATTCAATCTGTCTAGTGATATACCTCTTTAAGCAGTGCCAACCTTATGTAAGCAGGTGTGCCCATAGCATAGCCTTTTCAAAACTGGTCAATCACGGGAAAATGTGGGAAATTGGCCGTAATTAAACCCCACAGGTAGGAATACTTCTCATAACTGGTTGTAGCTTCCTACTGCAGGCAGAATGGCTAGTGTGGGTGAAGGCACTCAATTTAGAGCACAGTGCTGGGGCATCCAGGATTCAAAAATCATGGTATGGCTCCTGGTAAAACACCATGAGCAGAGCCTACTGCAGGGCCAGTACCAGGGCTCACAGTATAAAATGGAGGCCTGGAACAGTCTCGCCCATGACCTCACCAGTGCCACAGGTATCCCCCGGACTGGTGAGCAAGTCAGGCACCACTATGCTGACCTGAAGCGGTGAAGGGGGGATGTACTGGAACAGTGGATCCAGGAGTCTCGGCAGATGCCCAATGCCTCAGTACTGAGTAGGTAATCATTCTACTAAGTAGTAAATAATTCCCTAGTTTGTGTATACTATGGATAGGTATGGCTAAATATCACTGTATTTCTCTGACAGCTGCAGATGAACGGGCTGCAAACCAGCAAGCCCATGATACTAGGCTGCAAAGGCTGCATCCCGAGGCAGGTTAGTAATTAGTCTGTATGTACTGTCATAACAAATAAATATAAGAGCCTTAGAAAGTGTTGTACCAGTAGAAATAAATGTGTAATAGTCTGTGAATAAAGGTATAATCCCTGAAGTACTTCAGTTTACTCTTCCCTCATATGTTGTCAATCTCTTGCATGCTATAAATAGTACTGTTGTATCTTAAGCAGTGTCACCCACACCATGGTATGCAGATAAAATATGTATGAAGTCCTGCATAACAATGTTGGAAGTGCCAAGAGGTCAGTCATATTGTACAAGTTAGGGAGACCTAAATAGACAACAGTTGAAAGCTTTGCATCAATGCCCTGATAGCTCAGTGTACTGTGATGTTAGCTATAATTTTTTTGTCACACACAGCAGGGGTTTGGATCCTGAGAGCGCTACTAAGTTGTATGCATAATCATACCCCACAACTGTACAGATTTTGTTACAATGTTCAGATAGAAAACTGTATGCATAATTACACCCAACAACTGTACATAATTTGCTAGAATGTTCAAATTGAAAGTTGTATGCATATTCATACCCCACAACTGTTCTAATCTGTCCAGCATGCCCAGATAAATGGCCCATATCACCAGCTTGGTACCCTGTTCCCCTGAAAATTCAGTGTGGTGATCCAAGAAATGTAGGCAGCTGTCAATGACATATAACTGACAGTCAAACGTGTACATAGTCAGAGAATGTATATGAAAGCAAACCTGTCAATCTAGCAGCTCACCCAAAGTGTATGACAGCAATTCTCAACATATGCTGCATTAACACCTGCAGCCTGTCACACATGTATGTAAGACACAGGTCACATATATAATAAGCTATAAACATACCAGTGTACAATATAAGGCCATTGGGTAGTGTAATAACACATGTAAGGGAAAGATCACTGCAGTGACTATGAATGTTGTGAAAACTACAAGGATATATCAGTTGTTAAGTGAACTCTCTCTCTCACCCCTTCCATATGTGAAAAATAACCCAATGACCCATGAACTACAACATAGGCGGTAGTATACTTAACACCAAAAGTGTGATAAGAGACCTTGGGACACAGGTGGACAGTAGTCTCTCCTTTGATAATCACATCACCACAGTAGTCAGGAAATTTTTCTGCATGGCACACCTCATCGCAAAAGGTTTCTCATCCAGAAAAAAAGAGGTCATTGTTCCCCTCTACTCAACACTCATTAGACCCATTATAGAGTACAACACCCCTTTTGGTATGTACCTCACAAGACATCTACAACAACTGGAAAGGCCGCAGAAATACCTCACAAAGAGGATTACCGGCCTCAAACAGATGCCATACGCAGACCGTCTCAAAAAAATCCAGCTTTACTCCATCGCATATTGCCTACTCAGAGGTGATCTCTGCCTAACATACAAAGCCATGTCAAACCCAGAGCTGTTGGACATGCTGCACTTAAAGAAATCCCAATCCCTCTGAGTTACATGCTCTAGGGACCTAAACCTTGTCACCATAATAAACAGAACATGCCGGAGGTTAGATTCCTGTCCCAGAGACCCAATAAACAGAACATGCTGGAGGGATAGATTCCTGTCCCAGAGACTTCCCATACTCTGGAATAAACTACCTATCTATATCAAACAAAGCTTAGCACTCTTCAAAAAAAATCTTGATGATTGGATGGGAAATAGGAAATTCACCCCAGGGATCACCTCTGTGGCTCTGCTCAACAGTGGCACAGGAAAATCATTTTCTTGGGTGGAAAAAGCCAGGGTACCTTTTTGGCTGGGCTTGTATAGGCCCCAGGGCCAATAGCCTAGTACCTACCTATGAACCTATGAACCTGTGACACTCCTCAACTGGTACGTATACACTCCAAACTGTTGTTGGGACATATGTCCTAATGGTTTATTAATATTCACATTTGTTTATATGCATGTGCCATGTTAAAATACACCCATATTGGTGGCCTGTTGCCATCAATGAAACCTGTATGCTCCTGTAATGGACACTGTTGTTCCATATATGCATGTGTTCTGCTTGCTCTACAACTGTGTTAAATCTGGTGTTTTGGGTTACTGAGAAAACCTATGCATGCTGTTATAACTAATCCTGAATGCTGTTTTTATTTATTTTATTTTATTTTACATTTGTTAACCGGGCTAGTCCAACTGGATACATGTCCATTTTCAGTGGAGGCCCGAGGAGAAAAGCTCCACTATCTAATGCATAATAACAAAAATACATTCAAAGTACACAGGTAATTTAAGACACAACTAAAACAGGCATTTAAAATTACATAGGGAATTAAGACACAAGTAAAACAGGCATATAGGCTTTCCTTTCAGTAAGTTCAAAAAGGTGATTACAGAGACTATCAAATTTCTACAGTACAGGTCAAAGTACATAGGTAATTTGAGATTCAACTAAAACAGGCATTCATAATTACATAGGGAATTTAAGACGCAACTAAAACAGGCATTTAGACTATCTTTTCAGTAAGTTCAAAAGGTGAAAACAGAGACTATCAAATTTCTTCAGTACAGGTATATAAAATGTGAGACAGAAATAATTAAGTAGTTTAAAAGCAAAAGATAGAGTTACTAGAAAATTTTAGTTTGAAGTTGAGAGAGTCAATTTCTTAGGTAGAGATGAAAAATAAAATGGAGAAATAGAGTTGGGAGACAGTGCAAAGGATGCAGGAGAAGGTAGGCGGTACGTGATCAGCTAGGGTTATTGCAAGAGCAAAGCCAGTGATTGGTTAGAAAATGTTTCAGTTGAGTTTTAAATAGTGTGATAGAAGTTTGGGCTAAGAGGTCTGTAGGAAGTTGATTCCAAATTTTACCAACTGAGTTGGAAAATATAGAGTCACCTGCTGTATTCTTTGATAGAGAGGTTTGAATCAGTATTTTATTGGAAGAGCGTAGGGTTTTTAGGTTGTTATAGGCTTTTATCAGGGTGGAGAGCATTGGTATCTTTTCTGGGTGGTGAAGGGCTTTATGAGCAGTTGTAAGCTGATAGTATTGAATTAGTTGAGGTAACTCCAGCCACCCTAGGTTAAGGAGGTTCAGGCAGTGATGTGTTTTATATGGAGAGGCAGTGGCAAATTTGGCAATGTTGTTATAGGCTGTTGTAAGCCTATTGATGTTATGTTTAGAAAGATTAGTATATATGGGGGATGCATATAGTAGAGTAGAGATAAGATATGTTCTGGCTATGGTAGTTCTTGCTTCGGGAGTTAAGAAAGATTTGATTCTGTAGAGAGAACCTAATTTTTTGTTAGTTGCTTTTATGATAGAGTTGATATGAAAATCAAATTTTAGTAGGCTGTCGATAGTAACTCCTAGAAGTTTGGTTGTTTGGGCATGTGCAGGAAGGGTATAATAAATGTTGACTGTTACTAACCCATATCTGTCATAAACCTGCGACAACACAGCTCGTAAGGGAAGGCCGGTCCCAGCGGACCCACCTGTCCCATCTCAGCTGGCCATGGCACCGGGCACCAGCACATTTTGGGACCAGCCTGGGACCTCCTCCTCCATGGGCCCTGTGCCACCTTTGGGTGGAACTGTTGCAGGAGAATGGGGTTCACCCCCCCACAGAGCAGGCACGGAGGGGAACCTGTCACCCATCAACAGGTCCAGGCTGTGGTGCATAGGGAGCTTGATCTGGAGTATTGAGAGCGGCTATGCCAGCTTGAGGGCTGAGTGGTGCTATTAGAGGGTGAGCCTGTCCCTCCTACACAGCCCCCAGCACAGACACCTTTGGGGCCGTGAAAGTGCAGTGGTGACTGCCCATAGGTGGGGGCCTCAGTCTCACTGTTTCCAGTTGGGCTCATGGGCTTGTGACTTCCAAACACCCCTCCCCGTCCAAGGTGTTTACCCCCCACATGTGTCATATACCGGCCCTGTATGCATCTTGTGTGTTTTGTCTGTTAACTTACCCAACCTACCTCCACAACTATACCTTCTACCCTTCCCCAACATCCCACTCTCACCTGAAAAAAAAAGGGGAAATCTGTTCCCACAAAAAAAACTTGCCCCGTACATAGCTGTCCATTTTGCACATGTCCACTGGACACATGTAATCTGGTCTAACTGGCATCACAATGAATATATGTTGTCCTCACCCCTCTCCCAGGGGGTTGAGGGTTCAAATGTACCTGCAAATTTACTGTGTATGCACAGTTGTTGCTGTAGAAGAAATGGGCAGCTATGGACCTTTATTATACCCTTCCTGCACATGCCTAGCTATTTTCACTACTGTCTTTCCCTCTTTGTGCCCCATTTTTTCACACTTTCCTATCAGCCCCTTTTTCTTTTCTTTTAAAGAAATTAGCGCTGGGGTAAGTGGCAGTAAGCACTTTTAAGCAGCGGTAAGCGGGTTTGAGCGGGGATAAGCTATGCTGACACAGGATGTGAAATTTGAAGCTAACTGACTATAAGATAACATAAGCACAGGTTGGCAGTGCTTACCGGAGTGCAAACTTGTGCAAACTCACTTACAACTGCTTAAAAGTGCCTTAATCACTCTGTATCCAATGTCCTTTGTTCTGTCAAGCAACAAAATAGACTGCCTCGCCAACTCTTGAACCCAGGACCCTGCACTCCATACACAAAGTGATTTACCACTAAACCATGGTAGATATAAATAACCTGATGTTTACACAAACATATCCAGCACAATCAGTCAACAGTACAGGAAATGTATTAATATCATACCACACAACCTGTTAATGCAAGAAGTCTGGACAAAGTATGCCACACTGTTGGTACAAATAGGGATATATGTCAACTAATGCTCTAATGCACTTAAAATGTTGCTTGCTACACAGTTATATGTACTAAAACACATGTAGAAGGAGATGAAGTCTGAAACCCAAAAGTGTTGGCACTAGTTACAGACTTCAGTGCTGCAATCATCCATGACAATTGCCATGAGAATGAAGAACAGGCCAAAATATGAGCTGAACATGCATGGACATATGGACAGATATATATCTGTAAATGTATACAGATAGACAGCTATATGTAGTTATATATATTTATGTATGACTCACAAATAATCATATAACATCAATTGTATATAGATACATACATATTTTTCGCATATATATATATATATATATATATATATATATATATATAAAGATGTATTTATATATATATATATATATATATATATATATATATATATACATATATATTGATATAGCCATATGATATATATATATATATATATATATATATATATATATATATATATATATATATAGGTACATACACATATACACAGACAAAAGGTATCAGTAGCGATACATATGTAGAAGTAGTGTGGAAATACTGGGTGCAAAGTATATCCCTCAGCCACAAGCCCTGTAACTGCCACCTGTGAAATGTTTAGTGTTGCAACCATTCCCACAAATGAGAATTCTGACATTAAACATATATCCACCCACAATTCAAAGGACATGACATGACACACAGGTATGCATACACAGATAACCTTAATTTGTGTACTATACAATAATGTACTTACACCACATAAGGTTTGAAATATGTAATCAGTGATGAAAGCAAGGCCCACACAAAACAGTAGATGCAAGCAATGTGGACATATACCATACTATGTTGTCCAGGCCAAGGCCTTCAATTAGTACAACAGTAGAAACAGGATTTGCCTTTAAGATATGTAACAATCAACAATTACAGATGTAGTTCAGCAGTCTCCAATTACACCCTGTAGTCAAGCCCTAGGGGGAAAAGTAGCACTTGTGTTAATGTCACACTATTTTATACATAACATTGCTTAACCTAACATCTCACTATCACACAGAATGACCCCCGTCTTAACAGTTTTTACCCCGAAAAGGTGTCATAGCATAGGTTAATGGTATTGACCACTCCCCCCATAAACGGTTGTACAAGGGCAAGGAACACTGTGCACCACACGCTTACCTCTGGAATGTACAAGGGCACATATGTGTTTTCCATCTGTTGCCCTCATGTATATGGACTTGGCCCAACAGTTGGTGTGGGAGTCCATGACATGATGGGATGATAGCAGTAATGCTAGTGGTAAATATTGATAGGCCATTATCTAACAACCCCTTTCTGTATCACAGCAGGACAAAGACTGGCATATATATGGAGGACAGAGGCAGGAACATAGGGCCATATTTGCATTATTGCTGTTACACACCCTGGAAATTGCTGGTGTTACAGGATTCATTGCAGCATACCCTTATGCAGAAATACGACATTGAAATACAAATGGATGTAGCCATGTACTGATAGCACTCAACAGACAGAATGCCACAGATATATCTGGGACAATACCTGTGTGGTGCACAGACAAAACCTAACAGCCAATCCCCCTGGTATCATATGGATAGGCCCACAGTTGAGAGCTATGCAGACAGACAACATTCCATGAAAAAGTACCATGTACACAGAAACCCTGTAAGACCAGCAAGATACAGTGCACACAACAACACTACTCACACTGTTTGTAGGACTGGAACCTTACCCAAATGTGAATTTGGCCTGTGTCTGCAGTTTCAGCTGTAAGAGGTATTGCGACCTGCTGTCTGTAACACTGATGTCCACACACAGGAAGGTTGTCATCCATACTGGAAAGGTGAAGGGACAATGCCCACAGAAGTCAGCAATTTAAAGAATAGGGTTGCCATGACAGTGGTTATCTGAAGTACTACATAGCAGGCTGCATGCAATTAGCAAATGGTGGACACTGACTGGTGCAGAGACCACCACCTGATTATGTGCAATACCGACAAAAGCATGCTGCAATCTATTCAAACCAACTCAAGCACTCTATTGGAGAGACTAAGAGAGAGAGAGAGAGAGAGCGAGAAAGAAAAAAAACTTTAATAAAAGTATCAAAGCTCAGGGTTGTGTTACAGTGGAAAAAAAACATAACAGGTATGTGAAACAGAGATGCATTTAATTGCATGTAGTATATGGCATAGAATAACAGGATGTATAATGTGAAAGGATGTATATGTGCCATCAGTATTTGTTCCTGTAATGATGTTCTGCTCAACAACTGCACTGGACAATAGTGTCAGTCCCTGTGGGCAGTGGGACATAACTGTCAACTGTGCAGATCAGCAGTGAATGGCAAAGATGTGACCCATGATATCTGTGTTCTGTAAATTACTGTGGCCAATGGCTAGTGGGGGTATTAATACTGCCATGATAGACACATGGGTGTGAGACCACACCACCTGCAGGACAGTCATGTTAAAGTGTAGCATAGCATGCCCAACTGCCATAGCAGTATAATATGCTTATCTAAAATCTGTCACCATGTATACCCTCCTAATGTTACTCTGTGTTTACATGTGACACCTGTCTGGGTTGCAGCAGGGCAGAACAGTTCAGCTGTGAAGTAAAGAGAGTTGCAAGAGTGTGGACCAGATGTTTGTATGTACCCGTCATACAGATACATATATGTGTGATACATATTCACAGCTGTGTATGTTTACAGAACCTCAGAGAGTTATACATATATATAGGTATATAAACAACACATAATGATATCTACACATATATGCACATATGTATATGTACACACACAGATATATATATATATATATATATATATATATATATATATATATGTGTGTGTGTGTGTGTGTGTGTGTGTGTGTGTGTGTGTGTGTGTGTGTGTGTGTGTGTGTGTGTGTGTGTGTGTGTGTGTGTGTGTGTGTGTGTGTGTGTGTGTATGTCTACATATATACAGCACAACAGATCAACTATTTCCATTTCTTCCTGTTCTCTAAATCTTGTTCTGTCACGCCAACCACCTGCATGTCCTCTCTCACCACATCCATAAACCTTATCTTAGGCCTCCCTCTTTTCCTGTAACCTGGCAGCTTCATTCTTAGCATCTTTTTCCCAATATACTCTGCATCCCTCCTCAGCACATGTCCAAACCAACGTAATCTTGCCTCTCTGGCTTTGTCTCCAAACCTTCCAACCTGGGCTGACCCTCTAATATACTTATTCCTAATTCTGTCCATCCTCGTCACACCCAGTGCAAATCTTAACATCTTCAACTCTGCCATGTCAAGCTCTGACTCCTGCCTTTTTGTCAATGCCACTGTCTCCAACCCATATAACATAGCTGGTCTCACTACCCTCTTGTAGACCTTCCGTTTCACTCTTACTGTACTCGTCTGTCACAAATCACTCCTGACACTCTTCTCCACCCACTCCATCCTGCCTGTACTCTCTTCTTCACCTCTCTTCCACACTCACCATTACTCTGAACTGTTGATCCCAAGTACTTAAACTCATCCACCTTCCCCATCTCTACTCCCTGCATCCTCACCATTCCTCTATCCTCCCTCTCATTCACACACATATATTCTGTCTTAGCCCTGCTGACCTTCATTCCTCTTCTCTCTAGAGCATATTTCCATCTCTCCAGGGTCTCCCCCACCTGTTCCCTACTCTTACTACAGATCACAATGTCATCTGCAAACATCATAGTCCACGGGGACTCCTGCCTGATCTCGTCTGTCAACCTGTCCATCACCATTGCAAACAAGAAAGGGCTCAGAGCTGATCCTTGATGTAATCCCACCTCCACCTTAAACGCATCTGTCACTCCCACCACAGACCTCACCGCTGTCACACTACCCTTGTACATATCCTGTACCACTCTTACATACTTCTCTGACACTCCCGACTTCCTCATACAATACCACAACTCCTCTCTAGGCACCCTGTCATATGCTTTTTCTAAATCCACAAAGACACAATGCAACTCCTTCTGACCTTCTCTGTACTTCTCCATCAACACTCTCAGAGCAAACATCGCATCTGTAGTGCTCTTTCCTGGCATGAAACCATACTGCTGATCACTAATCATCACCTCCCTTCTTACCCTAGCTTCCACTGCTCTTTCCCATAACTTCATGCTGTAACTGATCAGTTTAATCCCCCTGTAGTTACTACAGCTTGGGATATCACCCTTACAGTACCAAAACACTTTATATATATATATATATATATATATATATATATATATATATATATATATATATAAATAAAGATATATGTACTGTAGGTGCACTCAATATGGAACAGCCACTATGCCTACAGTTAACACTTGAACAACCGGACACTGTATCGGCCACACATACTAATGTCAATCATTGCCTGCAACATATACCCATAGAAAGGTAATAGGAAAGACACCATACACAGGTTTGCAGAAATGATAATCCTTTAATTGTATATTATAACAGTTCTATATGCCATGTCATACAGCTGTTCAGATACTGACAACCATATAAACAGAAAACTGCAACTGTGAAACAGTTACACTAATACAGTAGTCTGGAAAGATTCATAACTGTTGCTGTCCAGGCCAAGTCCTTCAAAATGTACAATAGTGAAGCTAGACTGGGCCACAGGATACCACACAATCAACAGTATGTACTGCAGGTGTGTAGTTCAGCAGCCTCTATCTACACTCTGTATGTTTTGTGATCAAATGGGTTGTAACTGGTACATAACAATGCATAACAAACAGAATAGTCTGTATGGCAGGAGGCAGTAGGCTTGCAGTACCCCAATTTATGTAAGTAATGCTAATATAGGTGAAGTATACGGTACTGTACATCCAGATACCTTGTGGCAGCTTACCCCTGATACCCCACATTTTGTAACAGCTTAGGTCATTCATGGTGCTCCCCACCTACACTCAATAATACAGGCCCATATACCACTGTTACTGGCCTCTGCAGTGCATAAGGGCACATGTGTTGTGTAGGTGATGCCACACATATATGGCCCCAGCCCCACTGTATGTGTGGGGGATACAACAGCACTGGACTAATGGCAGCAATGGCAGTGTGATACACACACAGACCACTACAAAACAACCCCCAACAGCATGACATATGTGTAAAGCTTGGTATGTAGATGGAGGACAGAGGCTGGAACACAGGCACATATGTAGAACACTGTTGCCACGAACTAAGCAAGGTGCTGGTGTTACAGGATAGTCTGCAACATACCCTTAGTCAGGGAATTGAGGTTAGAAATAGAAATGGATGTAGCCATGTACTGATAGCATGCAACACACACACTGCCAGTGTAATATCTGACACAGGACCTGTGTGGTGGACAGACACACATGATAGGCATACCTCTGTCCAGCAAGAGGATAGGCCCACAGTAGTGAGCTATGCAGACAGACTGCATTCCAAGGTACACTGGTATGTATACACACACACACACACACACACACACACACACACACACACACACACACACACACACACACACACACACACACACACACACACCCTGTAACACCAGTACTATGCAAAGCATAACACAACTCTACCCACAATCTGTCTGTAGTTCCTGATCCTTCTACAAATATGTGGCCATTTTGAGCGTGCAGGTCCTCCTGTAAGAGGTATTGCTACCTGCTGTCTGTATCACTGATGCCCACACACAGGAAGGATGTCCATCACACAGGAAATGTAAAGTGACCACACTCACATGCTCTAGGGATTTATAGTGTGTGGTTGCCATGACAGTGGTAATTGGAGGTAGTACACATGTGTAATTATATATATATATATATATATATATATATATATATATATATATATATATATATATATATCTGGATAAGTTTATGTACATATATTTCCACCATATGTCCTGAACATGGAGTGTAGCCCTTCCCCAGCCCCTATAGTCCCAAAGTCATAGTGCAAGAGGATGTCAGGTATGTATAGCAGGTATATTACTAGACTGTTGCTACTGTCATTGGGATTGTCTTCACAGACATGGTGTGTGTGGAAGGTGACATCTGCTTATAACATGTGTGCCATTGGCTACTGACAGACATCCTAAGGAAATCATTGTAAAGTACTGCCACTAGCATGCAATGCCCCTGTGGAGTGCAGCAGAGATATTGGCCACTATATGTGGAACTTTGGACACACCCTGTATAGTCCAGAGGTATACACATAATCCCTTAGTGCACAACATGTGTACCAGGCCTGACAATATGGATGTAGACAGCCATGTAGATGGGTATAGCACATAATGACTGGTATACATTTTGCACCATAGGTGTTGGAATCAAACACTCCTGTCTGGCCTGACACATAATGACTGTTGGTACAGGGGTGCCATGGACACTAGATATTGACATACATCTGTACAGCATACCACTGCTCTGTCTGACATACATGGCTTTTAAGGGAGGCCCAGCAGCAGTACATCTGGCAAGTAGCTGCACATGACATCCCACTGGTTAAGTACACTAAGCTGCTAGGCATGTAACAATGCACTGTGCAGGCTACAGGCAGACTGGATCAACACTGGCCTACATCTCATATGGGGGAATGCATATATACCTGCATATATAGCAGGCTCAACAGCCATGTCACAGCATAGGGTAAGATACACCTGTGTGACAGTGCATAACCACAACCAATGTGAACACAGCCACATATGGTAAGCTAGCATAATATTACAGTATATGGACTATCTTTCCTACATCAACCTCATATGTGCCACTCACAGAATGACCTACGTATACTGGGCTGCTACACAGTTTGGTCTGATGGCTGTCTGTGGTATGGGACATGTGTGTGTATGGCCCTACAAACATGTACGGCAAAACAGTACCATACAGGGAGGCAGCATGTAACATCTGATAGAAGAGGAGCTAGAACAATGACATCTACCGCAGTCTGTACACAGGCTAAAGTACATATTAACAATACACACACTGCTGACATTCACCATCACTACACAGACCTCGATACTGTACAAACATCCACAGAATGTCCAGCTTATGTCATGAAATATAACCCCTACTGTACATGACATGTGTAGCAATCTGATATATCACTGGCTTGTTATCAGATATGATGACACTATTTATGGTGTACAGCACATATACACCACTTCATGCACGCCATATGTACAAAGGTTGACAGAGGTGTAACTGACAGCACATACACAGGGCCAGTATAGACATGTTGCTGTGATATCCTCATATATTTTCCATTGTAACGGGGTTTGTTGCAAAAGCAAAAAGCAGTATCCACGATAGAAGGCTCAAACCAGTAAATTTTAAACAAATTATCCAAGTTTATTTCGAACGCACACAGAGATACTTGTATAACATAAACGCCTCCACCATACATCTATTTGCATTTTCATCATGAAAATGACTTCATCAGATGACCAGCATACCCCAAAACATTTAATTTATACTAAAACACATCAACATATGTTGCAACATATGTCCTATGAGGGATATGAAGTCAGTAACTGTCATGGCCTTCACCATCTACCAACTGCAATCCTCACACTACCTTCTGCATTCCACAGATAGATGCACTGTGGCTAACACATGAAACCAAAGGCACAACACTGCCCAGTCTGCAGATGGGGATTCCTCATATACATGGAACTGACATGGCAGGTATTGTGACATATATGACAAGCATATCCAGACAAATACTGTTAAACCATTACTCTAAATGCAGTATAGCAGCACTTACAGTCTGTAATCAGGTCAGGCACACCCCCCTCCTGTTTGTTGCCCTCTTCCACATTGTATGTTGTTAGAGGTAAATCCCCAATCCATCTGAGATGCTGTTCGCCAAACAACAGATCTAGTTCCTGCTCACAGTGGCTGAAAAGGGTCAACACCACCATGATGTTCCTAGGTATTGGAGGGTGTTTCCATGCAACTGGCTATGGGAATGTTACCACAGCTGTTCCACATGCAATTAGCTAGGGGAGTGCTGCAATTCATGCAGAGGCCATCAGCTGATCATGAGCATCACTTAAAATACACATGCTGCTGCCTAAGAAAGGCAGGTGTGGGTCTCCACATCCACCAGAGAGGGAGTGAGGAGGCAGACAGAGGCAAATACATGTCAGGGAGGGGTGGGAGAGTAAAACTTAAATATGTATGTGTCACACACCTAGCAGCACAGGCTATCAAACCCCTGACAACTATGTAGTGCTGTCACAGTTCTATGCAGTTATTGGATGCGCCACATGGGTTACCTGATATGGAGCACTCAGAACATATATGTGATAGTGAGTAACATCTGCAACAGGGATACGGTAGATATACAGTAGGTGATGTACACGTGCCTGTCTGTATGAACAGGTGCCAGAATCAACACAGGCACACTCACACAGGGACGCACACATTGACACAAATGGCAGGGCCAGGAGTGCAACTCATCACTAGTGGGATTGCCACAGCACATCAATGTACAGGTATCACATGCACCACATGAGTCATATGGAGGCCGTATGGGCAAAGAGTATGAAGAGGTGTCAGACATCAGACAGCATTCCTCAGTATGCCCTGGGGGGGTTGTAGTGAATGTGGATGTGGACATACACACCATACAACACACACACGGACACACAGGGTGCCAGTTCTGACATGCATGGGTGCATGTCTGTACGGGTGTGTGGTGGTCAACTGTGCCAGCAGGCTGTACAAGGGTGGGCGCTGGGTATACCATGGCATCAGCCCACATGACAATGGTCTGCATTGTGGCTCAGGGCTGTAGTTTCTGCATTTGCCCACATAGGTGGGTATTGCATCCCCCATCCAGCCACCTGGGTGATTATTGTGTGTGGCCAATGCTGTTCATCACATGCCATGTATGTGTTCCTTAGTCCATGAGATGGATGATGTCTGGGATGTGCATACCTCCCACATGCATATACAGTGACATGTGGAACTGTACCCGGGGTGTCTGGCCCATGTTGTGAACACAGATTAACATCAGATATGCCAGTCTTGCCCACCTGTAACAGGAACTCATAATGGGCAGCAGGTTTACCCTGCACCTACATTGGTAGCATGTTAACAGCATTCTCTGATGTCAGTCTCATCTGTCCATACAGGGAATGTTGTCAGGCATGATATGTCCATTGCAAGTCACATGTGAAGGCACCACAGGTGGTGCAGGTGTCCATTGGGAAACATGGTGGAGGTGCACTGTCTGCATGTACATGCATTTTGGACAGATGGGCAGGGTGACATGCCCTCTGGAGCCCACTGCTATTACTGCATAGTTACTATCAGTGGCCAATATGCAGTGTACTACCCACATATATTTTCCCAAAGGTATATTTCACAATGAATGACATCAGCAGGATTACCAAAGTAGGGCATTTGAACTGTACTGCGAGTGACTAGCCTAAAATGCATTGCTCCCTACACAGACAGTGAGACACACACACAAAACATCCACAACTGACATGTGTGGGTATAGAACCCCTGACCAAGATCCATATTACACTACAGCATAGAGTTGTTATAGGATACACCACAGGGATTACTAGTGACATCCTTCCCCAAAGTTGTATTTCATAATGAACGACATCAGCAGGATTGCCAAAGTAGGGCATTTGAAATGTACTGTGCGTGAGTAGCCCATAATGCATTGCTTCATACACAGACATTGAAACACACACAAAACATCCTGAACTGCCATGGGTGGAGATGGAGCCCTACCACAGTTCTAAACCACACTACAGCAGTACACAGTTACAGGACGTGCTACAGAGATTACTGGGCTATGACTTTGCTAGAGGTGTATTTCTAGGTGAGTGACATCAGCAGCCTTGCCAAAGTTGAGTATATGAATTCTAAGGAGTGTGAGTAACCTAAAAAGCATTGTTTGCTACTCAATTAGAGACACAAAGACTCACACACACAGTTATCAAGTCTGGAGTTAGAACACCTACCTAACTACTTTATCACACTACAGCAGTACGCAGTTACAGGACACGCTACAGAGATTACTGGCTATGATTTTCTTAGAGTTGTATTACTAGGTGAGTGACACCAGCAGCGTTGCCAAAGTTGAGTATATGAATTGTATGGAGTGTGAGTAGCCTAGAAAGCATTGTTATCTATTCAGTCAGACACACACAGGATACACTATGGAGATTACTAGACTATGACTTTCCCAGAGGTGTATTTCTAGGTGAGTGATATCAGCAGCCTTGCCTAAGTTGAGTATATGAATTGTACAGCGTGTGAGTAGCCTAAAAAGCATTTCTCTCTACACAGTCAGAGAGACACGCACACACACACTCACACAGTTGCCAAGTGTGGGGGTGGAACTAATACCTACCTAGTTTATCACTACAGCAGTATGCAGTTATGGGACACACCATGGGGATTACTGTGCTACAGCTCTCCCAAAGGTGTATTTCACATTGGATGACCTCAGCAGGCTTGTCATAATACTGCTATGGGGAGGGTGGTGTGCGCATGGGCCATAACCCATTCATAGGGTTGGGAGGGTGGCCTAATGGTTAAGATGTTTGCCTTACAAACACAAGGGACAGGGTTTGAATCTCACAGGGGATAACTGGCTAGGCTTAAAATGGCTCACAAGGGCAGTTAGCCTAGTACTAACCTATGAACCTATGTAGGGGTTGACATGCCACATGCGGGCACACACGGGGTCATATGTCACAGGTATGTGTATACAGCTACTAGGTGACTACTTCCTTGTACAGTCATGTTGCACAGCTGGCACGTGCACCACATAGTCTGTCATGTTGACAGATACTGGTGGCTAGTATCTGCAGTGAGTGACATTTGCACCTCATGTGTTTGCGGCCCTTTGGCTGTGTGCTGGGTGGGACAGGCCTGGATGGCTCCTTGTCACAGTCGCCCTCTTCCACACATTTGTGTCCATCTACCTTTGGCTTATTATAGTGTGTTGTCCTTACATATATGTCTGTATTCCTATCCACTGTGTTTGCAAGGCAGGAGTGGTGCATACTGACATGTGTCTGCACTAAGAACTGCGACTGCCAGATATGTCTGGTCCACTGGTGTTAGCAGACATGACCTTCATGTGTTTAAGTGTGTGTGAGCATGCCCAGTATGACCTTTCAGAATGTTGTTGACTGACATTACCTTCATTCCTCCAAGTGTGTGAGCAGGCCCAGTATGGCCATCTATATTGCATGTGTGGATCAAGTTCAGGTAGTTTGTACTGTGGTGCTGACCTTTGTGTTGTACACCGACAGGTAGCATGCTGTGTCTGCAGGGTAGACATCGGTCATTTGGCATTAACTGTTGCTATATTTCTGCATAGCGAGGGAGGGGACATGTTTCTACATTTCTACACAAGAGTGGGTGGGCACACCTGACTGTTACTATAAGTGTACGTAGGATGGGGGGGGGGGGCACACCTGACACTTTTATACATTTGCTAGGACTGTACTGGTATGTCAGGTACACCATTTCAGTCTGTAGTCTTACTTATCGTGCTGGCTAGAGGCATACTAGTGTACTACAGATCTTAGCTTTAACTACCTACATATTAGTTTCTGACTTCCTAGCCTTTGCAACTTACATCCAACTGCCTGGCCTGCTGTAGTCAGTCTGTGTAGGCCTGGGGAAAGGGTTACCCATAGAGCTCATTTAGAGGCCATAGTACAACATTTGTTTGTGTTTGTCTACACCTATCCTGCTGACTGTAACTGTTGTTGGGTATGTGACCCCCGCAACTGGCATGTGTGAGTCACTTACCTAGTGGGTGTCCCAGTATTGAGGGTGGTGCTGCAGGGCTGCCTATGTCGGATGCACATAGTGCACTCCCTATACATGGTTGAACACAGGTTATGCCATTTTTGGCATCCCTTTTACTGTATGTGCAAGTCGGAGAGAGGTGTCATTCCCTGGGTCCCTGCTGTGTCAGTGCATGTGCTATGCGTTACCTCTTTGCCAAGGCCAGGGTATACTGGGCACGCCTCTTTCTGCCTACTGGGGCAGGCTCAGGTTGTTCCTCCTCCAAGTCACTCTGTGCCTGTGCAGGCCTTGGCAATGGTGGGGGGCTGTGTGGCCCTGCCCCATGCTGTTCCTGCTGTTTCCACAGGATTATATTGTGTAGCATGGCACATACAAGGACAATTTGGGTACATGTAGTTGGTGAGTACTGCAAGGCTCCACCAGATGTGTCCAGGCACCAGAACTGTGACTTGAGCATCCCAAACACACGCTCTATTATGATTCGTGTCTGTGCATGTGCCTCATTATGGAGTTCTTGTTCGGGTGTGTGTACATTTCTGATGGGTGTCATCAGCCATGGCTCCAGGGTATATCCAGCATCCCCCACTAGGTGACCATGTGGGATGTCCCCATTGGCAAATGTCTGGTACAGCTGCATCAGATGCCAGATGTGGGAATTGTGGTAGCTTCCAGGGCAGCCAGCACACACATTCATTATTATGCCCTGGGCATCGCACACGACCTGGCAGTTGATGGAGGGGAAGCCCTTGCAGTTGATGTAGACCCTACCCCGCTCACCAGGAGGTGCTTTGATGCATATGTGTGTGCAGTCTATTGCACCCACTACCTCAGGGTATTCTGCTATTTGATGGAAGAGACGCATATAGCAGGCCAACGCCTCACGGGTGATGGGGAAATATACGTGTTCACCGACATGTGCTGACATGGCATCCAGGAATTGGTAGAGTACCCTGGATGCTGATGCCTGTGAAATCCCCATCATATCCCCAGTTGACCTTTGGAAGGTACCTGTAGCTAGTATTCTTAGGCCTACACATACCTTGGTATCCACTGGGATGGGTTCCCCTCTGTTAGTTCTGTGTATGAGGTGTGGTCAGCACATCTCAACAATTTGCTGTAGGAGGTGCTTGTCCACCCTATAACGCTCCACTATCTCCAGCTCATGTAGCCTTTGGTAGGTTACCCTGGGTCTGTACACACTTCTCCGTCTCCTCACTGTGGGTTGCTCAGCAGCATTCACATCCTTACCACCCTCAGCCTCTTGCACATGCTAGTTTATGATAACAAAAGCAGCCCCTAACATTTTTTCTCTTGCTTTCGTTTTGTAAAATTTCCCCATCTGTATACACCGGTGGTGCAGAGTTTTTGGAAAAAACAAGGGGGAAAGGTGTTTGTATAGTTTATAATGGTGTGCTAGGCTGGTCTGCTGCCTGTTTAATTGGCTGAGTCTGATACATTTCACCTGTCAGCTAAGCTAGTTCTCCTTGATTACCTTCCTACTGCTGTTTTCCCTTCTCATTGCCTCCCTGTTTAAGCCTGTGTGCATGCCGCACGAACAAAGTGCTCAAATGTGCACAGGACTGCTATTTCCTGGTTTAACTTCCTTTTTCTTCCTGTAAAACCCGGTGTGCGGTGTGCACACCTGCTTACACTTTGTAAAGAGTGCTAGGCAGGTTTAGACACACCCCTGGCTTAGCTGTGCTGAGCTAGGTGCAATCCCGTGCCACAGGGCTCCAATCCACTTACAGTATGCCTGACACCCCCCCCCCCCATAATGTCACCTATATCCTAGTCTTGCACCCAGCTATTTATACTCTTACACTCTTGGGACCTGCCTCACACTCTGGGGAAATCTGGTATTCACTATCCTTCCCCTCATTTGCATAGGATTGCCTGCTAATGCATAGTTACATGTCTCACACTGAGCCTCCCCCCTTAGCAGCCACTACTCACTGGCCAGGTTGCCTTCTGCCTGCCATTGACTTGCATGGCAGAATACTGATTTTAGTTAGAATGCTCATTTTAAGTTTATATTCTTATTTTCCCTCCGATCCCGTTTGCACGCCACTGCCCTATGCTTAAACAGCTGAGATCGGCGAAAAAAAAAAAGTGATTTTTTTTATTTTTTTAAACAGTTTGCAATGCCATTGGCATGCTTCCTCAATGATATGCAGCCTTTATTTGGAGCTGTCATAGCTCCATTTTGGAAATTGCAGAAATGTACTCAGTTACTAACCAAGTACATTTCCGCAGATTGCACTAGTCTTGCACTGACTATTGCAAGCTTCCTGGATTGCAAAATCACCTCATTTGCATGAATTTCTCCTGTAAATGAGGTGATTTGCATACCAGGGCTTAGTCCATACAGGATTAGTGCTGGAGCTCTCGTGCACCCCTGCGGCTGTCCCTGGATCGCACAGCAGACATATTGCCTGCGTGAGCTCCTGCACTCATCTTGCACTCCGTGCAAGCTTTTGAGAATCCAGGGGATTATGTTATAAAATGTTCTCTGATTATCATGGTTTCCCTTCAAACACTAACAAATCAGAAACATCAGGTCATATAACAGTTTTGTTACAGGCATTTTTAATTCTCATCTTTTCACATTTCTTTTTCCTCAAGTTGTTCTTTTCATTCAAGCCAGGCATTTTAAACAAATAACTCCAATATTATTAAACAAGCCTTTTTTTAGAATTTAGGTAGAATGACATTCTAACAGGAAATGCAAAAAAATTTTGACTTCACTCATTCCTTGGATAGCATTCTGTAGTGAATATTCATATGTGCTGACCTATCACTTAAAGTAGCAAGCAAGTCATTTCAATAACATGTAATCTAGTGCTAAAAATAAATACAGTTCATGATATAATCATAATTAAATATTGGAATAAATGTCTTGAACTGGAGTGGAATACAATTGACTGGAATTAGATTTGGCACCAGTGGATGCCAGTTCCTAAACTGGCATATACTCCATGCATGATGTTGCACAATATTTTACTTGTCACAAAGGCCCATCAACCCACCCAAACTCATAATGATAAATACCATACTACATTGCCTTGCAACCAAGTTTATTATAACAAGACCAAAATTCTTCCAGTAACACTGAACCTTAAGATGGATTCATTGATATAAATAAAAGCACTTGAATATTCTCTTATCACCAGAATGACAGAATCATCTCACATAAATTTTGTAATGAACAGCATTTTGCCACATTGTTGAATGTTATACAGCAAATAATTCTCCTTCTTAACAAAATAAGCAAGTCCAGGCAACATGGTTGAATGCTTAGTTGAAAACCCATATAAACAAGACCAAGGGCAGCATTTAAGAGTGATTGCTCATTCTAGCAAATCCCCTTCAAACAGAAGTCCTTGTCAAGAAGCATAGTCTGCAACACTTCACCCAGCTCTGAACAGAAAAGAAAATGAAAGGAATGGAGGGGAGGAGAAAACAACATTTCTAAGCAGTAGCCCACCAGGCTGCCACCCTTAGCAGACTGTTCTTTCCTCCTTTCCTGACTGTGACAACACTTATCACCACATAGAATGCCCTCAAGCGCCCTGCACCCTATAATGTGCAGCCACCAGGACCAAAAGAAGTAGCAAGAAATGCACATTAAACAAATTTATGTCCCCTTGACTTAGGTGAACCCCATCATCCCTAAATCACAGTGGACCTCTGTCTGCAAAGTGCCAGTGATCTAAAACCAAAATACTCACATAAGAAGCCTGCCTGACTACCCTGTGATTGACGAAGCACTGGTGGCCTCAATCACCTACCACTTGGCTGCCTCTTTCCACAAATGCCTAAGAATAATAAATGACCATACAATTACCCCAAATGGATACCTCTTTTGAATTAAGGTCATGTCCTTAATAATCCAAGTGAGAGCAACCTGTGCTTTGGTACAAAACCAAGACCATTGCCTCCTTGGTGTATTAGCATAATTTGCGGATGAACTACCACTTCTTGCAACCCATCTAAGACTGGCAAAAGGTGACTCCTGTGCATCTCTTTGTGCCCCTGCCAGATTACATCTCGCACACTGGGTTCAAGTCCCAGTACATTCCTATAGGCTTTACTGCCAGCATCTTAGCTGGGTAGAAGATAAAAGCATGCCCTAGAATTAACACTCTTTTGTTCTCTGAAACATAAATAAACAACACAGAAATAAATGCTAGGTCATGTCACTGACCACCTCTTGCAACACTACTCAAATTACCTAGTATGAGACAAAAAGACATTGGATGACTACCTACCTATCTTCTTGATCTCTCCTGCAGAATGACCTTCCTTCACTAAATCTGAAGACCTGCCCATCTGCAAAGAATGAGAAGAATAGAAACTACTCTGAATACCTTAAAAGGTAATGCTCAACTAATCACCATGCCAGCTTGCAGAGGGGCCATCAGTCTCCCACTGGAGAATTCAAAGACGAAGTCACTCAGATTGCCTTCTGACAGACCACTCCACATCATGGCCCAACCCGCTGGGCACAACAATCTCTTGGAGTTCATCTCCAACACCTCTTGCTGGCTTTTTCTTGCCTGATCGGTGTTTTATCTGACAATCCAGACCAAAACCACCACCTCAATCACTTATAATTGTAGCCATACTGGACTCCCCAGCAACTCACTAATACTGAATGTGCTCTTGTACAAGAAAACAGGCAATGTGGCCTACAAAGCATAAGTTTCATAACAAACATTCACCCAGTGCAACCCCTTCAAACATAACTTTAACATGTACTTACTCATGAAAAGCCTTCTGTCCCCAGCCAAGCCTTTGTCTTGCTCTCTCTCAGCCCATCAACAACTTTACAGTTATCCAGTCCTTGATAAAATCAGGCATCAGGGACACCTGACATCTAAGCCACTCTGACTCTACTCAAAGCTGACAGATATACCCACATTTTACTCACAGGCCCCAATAAATTCCACATGTGCACTATGCACATAGTCTCTACTTGCAGTGACCGCCTTCTGTCCCTAACTGGCAGCCCTTCCTAAAAGGATAAAAACAAGATGAATACAGACCCATAAGTCTTTCTTGTGGATCTTGCCCACGACTGCTGGAAAAATCATCCCACTACACGCTGCCAGTGTTCCAACCCTCTTCTGATAACACTGGCAAATGATCTTCTGCCTCTGGGGCCAAAGTCTGAAATCCGCAGAACTGAAAATTGGAAAGACAATTGGCTAAAGTGTTTAACTAACTCAGTATGAACTTTATCAAGAAAAACAAGTTTATTTTGAAGCTTTGTAGCACCAACTTTCTCACAAGAACCTGCACCAAAGGTAACATGGTGGATTTTTCCATAAGGACATGAAATAACATGTAATTATCTGAATGAAACCCGATATCCTGTTACTCAACTCTTCTCATCAAACTACTTTAATCCTCTCAAATCAGAATCCACTCCAAGGATGTGATACTTCTACGAATTCTTACTCCCCAGTTCTGTGGCTATGCTTTCGACCACTGTTTTTGCTTGTTTTATCGAAGTTTGCACTGTTTTTACTGTCTTTATAAGCTCAAACTGTTTACTGCACTTGCTAATTTAAGTTTTGCTTAAAAGTTAAATTACAGGCTAATACACTCAAGTGTACTAGCTTTTGATAGCAATTAGTCGAAAATTATAGCATTTATTGTGTTTGCTGCCTTTCTGTAAAAAAAATCTTGAAAAAAACAAAAAAAATATCTTTGTTTTCCATACTTTCCTAGCTAGTGTTCCAGAGACCAGATTTTGCTGATCCCTGGGCTTTGTCTTGGTTCCTGTGTTTCTCCATTTTCCTTGTTTGGTCAGGGGGAAGTTTCTTTACTCACCAGTGAGAGTGGGGAGTACTGAGCTGCCTGTTTGTCCTTAGAGGAGTGGTTTAAGGCAGTAACTTGTAGTTTATTGGCCATTTTGGGTCATTTCCTGTCTTTTCCAGCCCCCTGCTATAAAGCGCTTTAGCGTTTAGTCTTGATGTGAGCTGCCACCGTTGCACACTAGGGCAGCGGCGGTTAATCCGGTTTAAACTATTCGGGCTATCTAAAGTCCACTCTTCAAATTTTCCCTTAAAACTACCTTCCTTGAACTATACTACTGATCTAATCAGCGTATCCTATAACTAAAAAGCTTATCTCTACTTGACTCCTAAGTAGACTATTCTCTATCTGTAAAGCCCAGCACTTGCTCCTACAGTACTTATCACCTTGATACAGCACTCTTGTTACAGATAGTACCCCAAAAAGGCAAACCCCATTTCTCGGTCACCCACATCCCCCGGAACCTTTTTTTAAGTTTTTTTGTCTATTCCTTCTAGCATGTCAAGGGATCAGTTGCTAATGTCCTCTCCTGCTCAGCTGGTGAACCTGGGAATATTGAGGCAATGTTACAATTGCCTCATGTACACAGACAACCCTCTCCTCCTCCCACAAAACACAAGTACATGCGAGAGATGCAACTATACGGCCAAACTGGAGGCTGAGCTCTCTCAACATAGGACTGGCAAGGCCAGACAGGAGGAGAAGGTAACCACACACACTATAGACCCAGTCTCACATAGTACCATCACAACCTCAAATCATACACATAAACACACAAAGACATACTCGGAGGCTCTGATCAAAAATCTACCAAAACAGCAGAGGCCACCAAAGCAGACACCCAAACAACTACCACCTCCGAACACAACACCTGCAACACATAGACCACACAGTCAGAGTGTCAAGCAGTCACAGCCCTTAAGGCCAAACACAATGCCAGACACACTAGTCATTGGTGACTCCATAGTCAGACACACTGACGTCCCGCTCACCAGACTGAGTAAGGAGAAGGTCACAGTAAGCTGCCTGTCGGGCGCTAGAATCTGCCACATAACGCAAGCACTCAGGTCTCTCAACAGCAGGTACAAGTATGACTCAGTCATTGTCCACGCTGGTGTAAACAAACTGAGATGTACCTCCTTGGACTACATGAAAAGAGACATTGAGGAGCTCTCTGATTATGTAGCCCAAGCAGGTATGACCCTGACCTTGAGCAGTATCCTACCTTCACCAAGAATGATGCCACAATACAGAGATAAGATGATCAGCTTTAACAATTGGCTTAAACTCTGGTGTCATTCAAAGGGGATCCAATGTCTGTCTGCCTGGGATGACATGCTGGACAAGCCACGCTGCTTCGCAAGGGACGGCTTGCACCTGTCACCCCTGGGATTCTGGATTTTGGCAAAGGCTCTTGCCACCCCCATAGTGCCTTTTTTAGGCAAGGCTCAAATTCTAAACCTACCACCCTAGAACACAATAAAGAAAAAAAACTAAGGGTAATACTGCTCAATGCCAGAAGTCTCAACCTCAAGATGCACGCACTCAAGGCCCTTCTCAGTATGGAGAACATCGATGTCTGTGCTGTGACAGAAACCTGGTTCAAGGCTCCTGAGAGCACCCCAGCACTATCAGGTTTTACCTCATATCATGCGTTCCGGCCCCAAAATCCGGACAATACCAAGAAAGGGGGGGGGTATCCATATTCATCAAGGACACCCACACCTCAAGATTGGTGGCAATGCACAATGCATCGGAGACCATCCAGGTGCAATTAACCATAGGCAAGACTGCTCTGCAATTTGTAGCATGTTACAGGCCACCCTCGCAAACTCAGGAACCTCACATGGCTTTCCTGAAAACACTGGAGGGGATAAATGTATCTCCGAACACCATCATACTAGGTGACTTCAATTACCCTAATATAGACTGGGAACACTACTCAAGCCCAAACACTCTAGCCCAAAAGTTCCTGGAATTCATAAACTCAAATGCCATGGAACAACTAGTCACCATCCCCACAAGAGGAGAAAACATACTTGATCTCATCATCACGAACATGGGAGCACAATGTTCAACACCGGAAGTATACCCCTCACTGGTGAGATCAGATCACAAACTAATCTCGCTGGAGGTCCTCATCCCGCCCCCACCTGAAACAAAAAAGACCACAGTAAAGAACTTCTCGAAAGCCGACTTCACACTTCTAAAGACTAGTGTGGTCTCCTTTAAGGCCCCCGAGCCGGCGGTAAACATTACTCAAGCCACTGAATCACTTACAAATGCCTTCTACCAGCACCTGCAGGGCTGCATGGATCAGGCAATCCCAAGCAAAACAAAGACTCTTTGTACCAAAGGCAAGCGTCCAGTCCGGTGGACCCCAGCCATAAACAAACTCTACAACAAAAGGAGGAAGCTACTACAAGACAGAGCAAAATCCTTAAAAGGTAAGACACCGCTGATCACTATAAGTAAAAAGCTAAGAGCTCTCATAAAATCATCCAAAGCTAATTTTGAGAGAAAAATAGCTAAGGACTCAAAAGACAATCATAAGGCATTCTTTAGCTATGTTAGAAACCTGGGAGGAAACTCCCAGATATGCTCAGAATTAGTTCAAAATGATGTGAAGATTACTGATCCTACAGACATTGCCAACATACTGGTTGACAGGTTCAGTGCAAACTTCTCCCCCCCCCAAAAGGAGAGATATCTATAGCAAATGATTGTAGCCCTCCAATCATTTCTAACGCCCAGGTGAGAACTGCTCTCTCCAAGGCAAAAACACAGCATCCATGGGACCTGATGGTGTCCCCGGCTGTGTGCTCCACGAACTCAACGAGGAATTAAACCCACAGTTAGGACAGCTGTTTAATCTTAGTCTCACCTCCGGATACGTACCCAGGGAGTGGCGCACAGTGACTGTGGTCCCACTTCACAAAGGCGGTGCCTCCACCGACCCTGGAAATTACCATCCCATTAGCTTGACAAGCCTTATCTGCAAAGCCATGGAGAGGATCATAATGGATCTCATAAATAAAGACATAGGGAATTTGCAGACTTTGGATCCAACCCAGTTTGGCTTTGTCAAAGGCAGATCATGCCTTTTAAACTTGGTTGACTTTTTCGAGACAGTCACCAAGGCCATTGATGAGGGAAAGACAGTCCATACAGCCTACCTTGACCTGGCGAAGGCCTTTGATACAATACCCCACTTGGGTATCATTGAAAAACTCATCAGCTTAAATGTAAACCCATACATCACAAGATGGGTTGCAAACTGGCTGAGTGACAGAACCCACAGGGTCAGAGTTGCTGGCGCCATGTCAGACTCAAAGCCTGTCACAAGTGGTGTCCCACAGGGCTCAGTCCTGGGCCCACTCTTGTTTGGCATCTACTTTTCTGAAGTACAAGCAAACACAGGAGGGTTATGGCTGACAAAGTTTGCAGATGACTGCAAACTGGGCCGTGGTGAAAACACATCTGACACAGATATCCTTCAGAAGGGTCTCACAGAAATGGATAACTGGTGCCAGAGCCATGGCCTAAAGTTAAATGCCAAGAAATGCATAGTCATACCCTTCGGGAAAAACAAGGTTACCCCTAGCTACCATATAGGTGGCAATCCACTGAGCACAGAAGAAGTTATCAGGGACCTGGGGACCCAGGTTGACAGTAGCCTTTCATTCGACACTCATATTGCTAAAGTAGTTAGGAAGACCTTCTACATTGCCCACCTTATCATGAAGGGATTCACATCTAGATCAAGGGAGGTCATAGTCTCCCTATACTCATCACTCATCAGACCAATGATTGAGTACAATGCCCCATTCGGAATGTATCTGACCCGACACTTGCAGCAGCTGGAGAGGCCACAAAAGTTCCAAACCAAAAGGATAAAGGGTCTCAAAAATCTGTCTTATGCTGCCCGACTGAAAGAACTCCAGCTCTATTCAGTTGCTTACCGCTTGCTCAGAGGTGACCTGTGCCTGACATACAAGGCCATGTCAAACCCAGATTTGATGAACATGCTTCACCTCAAAAAATCTAGATCCCTCAGAGCCACAAGGGCGGGAGACTTAAACCTCGACACGGTTATTAATAGGACGTGCTGGAGGGATAGATTCATCACCCAAAGACTCCCTATGCTGTGGAACAATATCCCGGTATATGTGAGGCAGAGCACCTCGCTGGCCTTGTTCAAGAGGAATCTTGACCAATGGATGGGAGATCGCAGATATACCCCAGGGATTACCTCAGTGTCACTGCTCGACAGAGGCACAGCAAAATAATGGGCATAGTTTCTCCAAACTAAAGGGGTGGCGTAAGCCACAAAACTATGGGCTAGGCTTGTAAATGCCCTCGGGCAGATAGCCTAGTATGAACCTATGAACCTATGAACCTAAGAAAAACATTTGCCCTTGAAATAGGTCCCCAGCCACAACTACCCTCAATAGCATTCATGTATAATTGCAAATAAGAAGAAGAGATCCAATCTGTCTGCCACATGGCACCATCATTAAAGTGAGTCAAACAGAGTCTCCAAATGGTCAGATACTCTACACTCTGTAATGGTTATAGGATTGCTCTGTGAAGCAAATTGGCCAAAGATCTAGTAAATATTCTGTTCACCCCAAAAGTCCTGCAAGAAAAGTTAAATAAACCTAGCAGTTCAATGATCCTAGCCTAATCTCAGAGTTGGCAAGGAACACATCATCCCTACTACACAGCTTGTCTAACTTTATCTTCTTGGAGCCTTGAATAACTACTACAAATGTCTACTACCAGTCTCAGAAAAATTAAAGATCTAGTTGGCTATTCTTGATTATAAGCAGCTAAAGGCACCCCAGCTGATCCTACAGTTCCTGAAGCATTAGCAGTCCCTCCTTGGCACCATCTCATCCTTCACCTACCAACAAGAAGTCATCCAGGTGATGTACTGTCCTGTGATCCACAGAGGTACTTTACCATATCCAATGTAGTGCCATGCTGAACTTCTAAAAAGTAACTCAGGCCACTGCACAGCCCAATGGCATTACTTTATCACTTAATATACCCAACAATGGTCCCAAATTGGCAGAAATCTAAGAGCCAAGCTTTGCCAACAAAGGATACTTAAACTAATGGATAATGGTGTCCACATCACCTATCAATGCATAACAGACATTAGCCACATCCTTTTCATTGTGTTCATTTACTGATTGACTTTCTAGAAAGGACAAGTGATGAATTAGGAGGAACTCATCTGGCCTCTTCTTTGGGACAACCCTAATGGTGACACTCTGTAGTCAGGAAAAGAAGGACTAAAAAATAGATTTGACAGTGTACTGTCAACACCTCCTTGCCTATTGAGCCCTGAGCTATGTCCTCATTACAGTTAACAGACTTCAGGTTTGCACAAATCCTTCTTAAACCCATAACCCTCAGTTTAATGTAAAACCATAAACTAAACTCTTGGACCAGAAGTTAAGCTGCTTCTGTATCTGGGTAATCTGTCACCAGATCCTTCAGAACTCTTGCCTTAGCAGGATTATGTGTTGGTCTGCCTGCCTGCTGACCCTAATGGCAAACTACCCCACCCACTGATCATAATGTAGGTGAGATAACTTACCTATATCCTGACCCACAGAAGTTCTCATTGCTAATCCCCCTTTCTTACACCAGCATTTCGCTACGCTATGCAGTCCCCTCCAATGTGTGTAAATGTGCAAGAACCTGTAAGCTGGGTGTGTATATCTCCCTGTGTTAAAGGCCCAGCAGGCCTTCATATTTGCATCAAGAATATCAGGAGCAGACCTATCCTGCACCTGTACCATGCTTTAATTTAATAAACCACAACCATACAGTACTGCTTCTTAACTTTTGTGCTTTGTTATGGTCAAAAAGTAATCTAACATAGAAACTGCCTGATTAGGCTCCTTCTCCAGAGTGAATACCAGTAGAGAAAACCCAGCACCCAGCTGTCCTCACATCCTAGCTCAAAACTTAACCAGCTTTCTCTTCCCTAAGGATGTAAGAGATACTGTTAAATCCTGAGAAGTCAGAGTCTCTGTCTCTACAGCCATACCTGCATCTAATATATTAAAAATATTTACATAGTCACATTTCCAAATATTCTCTTTCACTGCCTAGATAAACATGTGTCTTCTCATATGTGTGCCATGATAAACATACTGCTACCTCCAGAATGGAAGGACTACAAACCACCTATCTCTGGTGAGTGACCCTCTAACACCAACTCTATAATTTTCCCACTCAGGAGCAGTTGCCCAAATGAGGGCTGTAGAAAAGCAATCACATCTCCTTCATCTACCTAACTTAATAGCCCCACACTGGGATCCAGAGGGACCTGCAGCAGCAAAACACAATGGCTCCTGCTATCGACTCAAAATACCCACCAGCTCCTGCAACCTTTCTCTACCTTTTAGATTTATTGTCTAGACAAAACCTGCCAAGTACTCATCAGCTGTTAGACCCTACATCAGTTCCCCCTATTCTGTAACAGAAATGAAATTGTTAGCTGCAGGTGGCTGAGTTGGAACTGCCATCATGAGAGCCATGCTGCTGACTGTCCATATCTTTTCATTCACCTCACTGAAGATATTCACTCTTCAGGGGTCTTCCCCTTCCTGGTTCGTCTTGAAGCTAGACCTTGGGTGTCCTCCATAAGTGCCTGTGGCTCCCTCACACCTTTTTTTTGGTTGTTTGAATTTCCTCATTATTGTTTTTGGTTTGAGTTCCTTGATTTTTCTAATAGTGCAAATCATTTAAGAAACATGCATATTTACTGCACAGGGTCTAAAGGGATTCTAACTCACACATTAGCATTCTGTTTCTTATCATATAATCTCTTTTTTTGTATCTGAATATTTAGTAGCTTTCTATTTTCCTGCAAACTCTTAAAAGACATATTGCAGCATTTACCAGTTTAGTGGCCATTTAGCAAAATAGTTTTAAACCAACAGGTTTTATAGGTGAAAACCATTTTAAGCCTGGCCAATTTCTCTCAAAGGTAAAAATCAGACCCTGTTCTTTGCATCTTTAAGTTAAACACCTTAACCAGTATTCCAGCTCCTGATCAATATGATTTCCTGATTATTAGTTTAAACAATAAGGAATTTTATTATTAGGTATGTATTTAATTTTCAAAAACTGATCTCAATTGCCTTAAGCAGTATAAAAACTGCCTGATGTTCACAGAAAAATGTACCCCTTAATGATAAGAACTTAAATATCTGTTAGAGGTTTAAGTATATTCATACTATTTTTTTTTTCAGTGGCAGTCTCCCTTTGACCATCAGTCCTCCCTACCATGGGTAAGAGATCTATTGCTTATTCATTCTCCTAGGGTAAGGTTCAAGTAAGAAGGGAGTGGTGCTTTCATTCATGTGGGGGTCAGAGTTTTTGCTTTATGACTACACACCTGACACACTGTTTATTGACATCCATGGGGAGGGCATGCAAATGAAGTTTCTGACTTCCAAGCAATAGTTGTATTTATGTAATATAATCATGAATCCCTTCCAGTATCAGAAAAGCATTGGCTTTTATTACCTCCCTTCATCCTGCAGTTCGTCTAGAGACTATTTGACATAGTGCTTAAGGTCTTCACCTCCCATACGCAATGTACAAGGTTTGATCCTGACCACTAGCCAATGCCTAAATGGAGTTTGCAAATTCTCCCTCTGTCTCTGTAGGTTCCTCACACATCCCAAAAAAACATGCAGAGTGTTTCCACCTCAAGTAGTGCAAACTCTAAATGGTGCCCTATAGGGGAAGAGTTGTACAGACAAACAACTTTGGGCATCATCTGGGGTGCACTGTATCCTCTAGATAGGAGAACATGAATCATAGACTGTGTGCTGTGACAGGAGTAGCCACTCTATGGTGTAAAACCATCTCTAGGTGATTTGGTCATATTGGTAATGGTGGGAGAGGTGCATGTGTGATGTGTGTGTGGTTATGTCCACCATAAAACCCAGCAGCTCTGAGTCAGCTGGATGTACAATGTCCAGTTGCTCAGTGTAGGTTACTTGGGATAGCTCTGTTTAGTGAAAAAAAATGGATGTAAAACCAAAACCAATCAACCTGCCAAACATGGACTAAGTACTACACTCAATGTAGGTTCATTGACAGGAGGTAGCTTGGAAGTGGACGGTGGTAAGAGGGACACTGGACATCCCCTATATCTAGAGTGCAGCAAAGACACTTGGCTTGGGATCCAAGGTGTACTACTGAGGAGGAGGACAGACTAAATATATTGAGGGAATTGTGTTGAAGAAGAGAGGCTTCGGAGCACAACAAAGGATGACATCAGATTTAGTGATGGACTCATAGCAAGCATCCTCCAAGGATCATAATCTCAGCCTATACCCTGCAACAGAGTTGTGATAGTTCATTCGGACCAAAGCTCCAAAGGCGGTGTTGTTTCCATATTCATAAAGGATGTGCACACCTCCAGACTGGTAGCCCAACATAACGCATCAGAGATACTTCAGGTGCAGATAACATTGGGTAAGAGAGCGATTCAGGTCGTAGCCTGCTATAGGTCCCCAAGCATATGCCAAGACTCACACTCCATGTTCCTAAGCACCCTGGAGAATATTAGGGTCCAACCTAACACTCTCATACTGGGTGACTTCAACTACTCCTCCATTAACTGAGAAAACTACTCATGTACCAATACACTTGCCCAATGTTTCCTGGAATTCATTAATTCCAATGCCCTGGACCAGGTAGTTCTTAACCCCACTAGAGGTAGCAACATCTTTGAGCTGGTCATTACTAACATGGGTGACCATTGCTCTACACCAATAGTCAACTCCTCCCTGGATAGATCTGATCACAAACTAATCACCTTGGAAATCCACATCCCTCCCAGCCCCCCCCCCCCCCGCAAAGGTAACCACCATTAAAAACTTCTCCAAAGCTAACTTTGGGCTCCTAAAAACAGAGGTGGCTAACTTCACGGCACCCATGCAACTATAGAATAGTTGCATGACCGCCAAATCATACACCACTGCACTGTATGAATACATACACAAATGCATGGATCTCGCCATACCCAATAGAACCAAGACACTCTCTTCCAAAAATAGGAAGCCAATCTAGTGGTCCCCTGCCATAAACAAACTCTACAACAGAACAAGGAAACTGATGCGGAATAAGGTGAAGTCCCAAGACTGGAAAAACTCCCTTATCAGCCTCAACAAAAAGTTGAGATCCCTCATCAAATCATCTAAAGCTAGTTGTGAAAACAGAATTGCAGCAGATAGTAAAAACAACCACAAGGCCTTCTATAGTTATGTAAAGAATCTCCATGGCAATACTCAGATTTGCTCTGAGCTACTGCACAATGGTACCTCCTATACTGAGCCAACATATATTGCCAATATTTTAAAATTTTAATTTTATTTATTTGGTAAGATAAAACACAGAAGAATTTATGTTTAAATATTTATTAAATATTTATTAATTAATTATTTATTAACAATCTAGGAAACATTTAACCACTAAATAAAACAAACTTAAAAAGATTATTTGGGTACTTATGTTACGATTTATTTATATATTATTATATTATTTACATATCGGACAAACAACAATTAAATAAATAAATAATTTTTAATTATTAATATTCAATATTTAATATTTATTATTCAATATTTAATATTTACTATCTAATATTTAATATTTAATATTTATTATGTAATATCTATTTTTTAACCTTTATATATCATTGGTTTGGGTTTATTTTCTTAGCACAACATTGGTATTTAATAATTGAGACATAAAGTTATTTCAAATACATAGTGAAAATAAAAACACTAGAAAAGAAAAAAACAAAGGATTGATGTTATTTTATAAAGGTATTTATCATCAGTAAATGCAACGGATGGATGATTTAAACCACAATGCGATGACCAAATATTGCTTAACTGATGAAAAACATTTGAATTTTAAACAAAAAGTATATCGTAGTACAGTTTCCACAAAATGCATAGACACCAGTGCAATAGGATCGACCCGACCCAATATTATGCATGGTGAATCCCATAAATGACCAGCACTAAAAAACGCCAGCTGCTATTTAACAAATTAAATGGGTCCACTATCATACCAAAATTAAACCTATATTCTACTGAAGTATCAATAACATCTCACAAAGAACAACATTGTTACAATGGAATAGAGAGACCAGGAAAGGTAATATATGGTGCAAAATTTAGGCAACTTATTAATGTAGTCACTTTTTAGCAGTATGACAGAAATCTATAGGAGCTTTAACACATTAGGTTTTAGACAAAGGATACAACTTTAAATTAAAGGAACTTTTTTGAAATTGTTCTTAATTGACATAGTTAAGCAATCAACTAAGCAACCATGTGGTTTTATAAAAAGACAGGTTGCGGAAGAAAAAAACATCTTGAAAAAGCCCGGGAGAGCCCGGGCGAAAGCGCTTGACTAACTGAATTTTTACTTTGTTCGGATTGCTGTTGAATGAAAGATTCAATTTTATATGATTAATTGAATTTTTATGGTGTTTGGATTGCTGTTGAATGTAAGATTCGATTTTACATTAGACTTTTGGGCATATCGTACCCAACATTGGATGCTCTGCTTTTTACTTCAATAAACTGAGATTATTTATATAACGTTGGTTCCGTGCCGTTTCCTGCTGTGTTAGTATCGTTTTAACCGGAAGGTTGTCCTGCATTGTTCTTTGTCGCTTACATATATTGCCAATATACTGGCCGACAGATTCAGTGCCAACTTTACCCCTCTCTCCCCTCCCAATGGACCTATCACATTAACAGTAGATTGCCAGGCACCCAGCATTACTGCTGTACAGGTTAAAACAGCACTGTCCAAGGCCAAGAATACAGCTTCTATGGGACCTGACAATATCCCTTTTTTCATGGCTATGTTCTACATGAACTACAGAGTGAACTGGTACCTCATCTGTGTGCCCTTTTCAATCACAACCTCACCTCAGGCTTCGTCCCTGCAGAATGGCGCACTGCTATAGTCATCCCTCTCCACAAAGGAGGAATGACTACAGACCCTGGGAACTATTGCCCCATTAGCCTGATGAGTCTGATATGCAAAGCTATGGAACGCATGACCATGGACCTAATAAACAAGGATATAGAGAATCTCCAAACTCTGGATCCCACACTGTTTGGTTTTGTGAAGGGTAGATCATGCCTGCTCAACTTGGTCAACTTCTTTGAGTCAGTCACCAGAGCTGTGGATGAAGGCAAGGTGATTCACACAGCCTACCTTGATCTGGCCAAGGCCTTTAATACCATTCCCACTCAGGAATCATAGAAAAACTCAGTAAGCTAGGAATCAACCCCTATATCACTAGGTGGGTTGCAAACCAGCTTACAGATAGAACCCACAGTGTGAAATTAGCTGACTCCAAGTCAGACTGCTGACCAGTCACGAGTGGAGTCCCACAGGGTTCAGTCCTGGGTCCTCTCCTGTTTGGTATATACTTCTCTGAAGTCCAGGCCAACAAGAAGGGACTCTGGCTGACATGTTTACAGATGATTGCAAGTTGGGAGCTATTATTAACTCCCCCAAGTGATGTTGATATCCTACAAAAAGGCCTCACTGAGACCAACGACTAGTGTCAGAACCATGGCATTAAGCTCAATGCCAAAAAATGTGTCGTCATGCTCTTTGGGAAAAACCCAGTTCCCATGAATTACCACATCAATGGTAGTCCACTGAACACAGAAGGTGTTTTAAGAGATCTGGGAACACAGGTTGACAGCAACCTCTCTTTCGATCACCACATTGCCACTGTAATCAGAAAGTCTTTCTATGTGGCAGATCTCATTACTAAGGGTTTTGCATCCAGGAAGAAAGAGGTCATTGTCTCCCTCTACTTTTCCCTCATTAGGCCAATCATTGAGTACAATGGCCCATTTGGCTGTACCTCACTAGACACCTGCAACAACTGGAGAGGCTGCAAAAGTACCTCACAAAAAGGATTCTAGGCCTTAAACACTTGTCCTATATGGACAGGCTCAAAAAACTCCAGCTATTCTCTGTCTCATATCGCCTACTTAGAGGCAATCTCTGCTTGACTTACAAAGCCATGTCTGATGCTACATCTAAAGAAATCCCAATCCCTCTGCACCACACACTCCAGAGACCTCAACCTCATTACCACAATCAACAGAACATGCTGGAGGGACAGGTTCATAACCCAGAGACTGCCCATGCTATGGAATAGACATCCCATACATGTCAAACAGAGCACCTCACTGGCCATCTTCAAGAGAAATCTTGATGAATGGATGGGGAATAGAAAGTTCACCCCAGGGATCACTCCAGTGGCTCTACTTGACAGAGGTACTGGGAACTAAGGTCAGGTGGCATGATGCCAGGGTAATCCTATGGGCTAGTCTTGTAAAGGCTCCAGGGCCATTAGCCTAGTACACACCTATGAAGCTATGAAGCAGTTACAGGACCTACTAGATAAACATGAGTTGGTGTTGATAATGATATTGGGACATACAGAACAGTATATGAGGACTGTCTGGGTCCACATAGGCAGGATAACAGAAATAAAGAAGGTGAGTCTATTCTAGACTTCTGTATAGCAAATGGCTTGATGGGAGCCAACACATGATTCAAGAGAAACTGTCAAAAGATCACATATAAGAGTGACCAACATAGACTTCCTAGTAAGGAAACCACATTGCAGTAGAATTAGTGATTGCAAAGTCATCCATAGTGAAACAGTTGTTGGCCCACAGCATAAAACCACTGGTTGCCACAATCAGCTGCAAGCAGTGGTCAGATAAGGCTCAAAGGTCAACAGAGACAAAACTGAAGACATGGAAGTTGACTGGAGAAAAAGTACATTTCATGAAATTACTCAGGGTCTATCACCTGAGGAAGAAATGCAAATAGGTGGAGTTGAAGAAGAATGGCAGTGCCTCAAATCAACATGTTTGGGAACCACAGAACAGATGGAAATATGGTACATAAGGAAAGCTGGTGGTGATAGAATACAGAAGTCCATGAAGCCATCAAAAGAAAGAAGGAGTGCAGGAAAAAGTGGGAAATAGAAAAGATGAATCAGACTAGGAAGGAATACTGATTGGCTAACAAAGAGGTTAAGAGAATCATGGTAATAGCAAAGAACAAGGCATCAGAGGCACTCTGCCAGCTTCTGAAAAGAGACTCAGATGGCACAAAAAATGCATAACAGGTTGCAAGAAAATGATAAAGAAAATAGTGACATGCCATTCATGGGGGATGCCAGCATGAACCTGTTCACCAGTCCACGTGAAATCAAAGGCAGATGGAAAGAAAACTTCGAGCAGCTTCTCAAGGAAGAAAACTCCACAGAAGCTGTAATGCCACAGACACAACCTATGATGAAAAAAGAAAAGGAGCTCACCCTAGGAGAAGTAAGAACAGCACTAAGGAAAATGAAGACAGCAGCTATATCAGATGAGGTCACAGCAGAGTAATAGAAAATAAGATTGGAGATGAGCACTTTGCATTCAGATCAGGATGCAGAAGAACTTGACCTGATGTTTGCAGGTAGACAAATAATTGAGAGGAAACTACATATGAGGAAAGAGTCAAACTGGCCATTCCAGCACTTGGAGAAAACACATGACAAGGTTCCAAGAAAGCTGATTTGGGCAGTCCTGGCCAGTTGTTTGAGGTCCCAGAAGCATTGACAGAATTAGTATAGGCTATGTACAAGGACCCAGTGACTTAAATGTGAACAGAGTTCAGACTCACACAGGGGTTCTTAGTGGGAGTGGGCATGCATCAAGGTTCAGTTCTGAGTCCACTGCTGTTCATAATAGCACTGTACTACATTAGCAAAGTGGTCAGACAGGATAGATCAAAAACATTGCTGCATGCAGATGATGTTGCATTACAGGCAGACTCTGAGTAAAAAGGAATAGAATGCAAAACTGAAGGCACATGAGAACACTAAGCAAAGATAAGACATTTGTAATGGCATTTAATGGGGGAAATCAGAAGAAGCTGAGAACTGAGATAGAAGGGGAAGATAGTGGAACAGGTAAACAGCTTTAAGTATCTGGGAGGGGTGGTTGAAGAAAGGGAAGTTTGAATGAGGAGGTTAAGGTTAGAATCACAGGGGCTACAGCCAACTGTCACATTTTGTCAGGGATAGTGTATGAGAGAAGAATGCCATAGAAGCTAAAAATAAGGTGAACAAAACAGTTGTGCAGTTTCTGTATGGTACAGAAACCTGGGCAATAAAGGCAAAGCGGTTGAGGAAGCTACAGGTGACTGAGATGAAGTGTCTGAGGCAGGTGGTAGGATAAACATTGTGGAATAGATGAAAAAATGAGGACACTGGACCAGAAGCCAAAGGAGCTCTGATTGCAAAGAAGGTCAAAGAGAACAGATTGTGGTGGTTCAGGCACATGTGCAGAAAGACAGAAGACAATCTGGTGAAGAAGATTTGGGACAGACAGGAAGAAGGCAAGACAAAATTAGGGCATCCAACAATGAGATGGATGAATTGTGTCAAAGAAGACCTGAGGAAGTCAGAAATGACTGTTGAAGAGGTAAGAGAGTGGCATTGAATTGAGAGAGATGGCAACAGTTGACAAAAACACCCCAACCCCGTGCAGAAAATGGGAAAAGGGGGCTGATGATGATGATAATGATGATGATTCTGATGTCCCCCTCCAGAGGTGAAAACATGTTAATTTCCTTTGTGCTACAGTTTGCAAGTGCTTATTACCTGATGTCAAGGCACAATAGCAGGAAGGCAATGTCCTTACACTGACCACCTTTGTTCTGAACTTATTTTTTTGTCTGTAAGAAGGCAGGAAGGAGATCCTCCTTTTTGCAACAGTCATATCTATTAACTGTATTTTTGTAGAATGTACAGATTTTTGCATCATATTTTTAGTCTGTTCCCCCATAAATGTTGTGGTTTTCTAGCAAATCGCTGAGGCTTGACGTTATTAAATAAAGACATACATTTGAATTTCAGACTTCATATCCTTCTGAAAATACATGGCAAAAATATCCTGCTATTCTAACAACGTTCTAAGTCCATAATAGCAAAATTTAAAATCTATCCTATTTTTTTGGGCCTTTGCCATCTATTATTTTAGGCTGGTCCAGATTTCTTGACCTAAGAAGTTATGAGGTATGGCGACCGTTCATAAGTATGATGTGTGCCCTTTTGTAAAGGCATATGGTTGGGAAGGCAATGTTTTTTCACAATCTGCTCTCATTCTGCCAGTATTATTTTGTAGAAAGTTAGGCAAGTTAATTTCTTTTATACAACAGTTCACGAGCAAATATTCCATAAAGCCAAAACATAATATCAGGAAGGAAATAGCTTTTGAATTACCACAGTTAATTTGCAGTCACATTTTCTGTGGAGGGAAACACATTGCAACTATGTATACCCTGATATCAAGTGGCAAAACCAGGAAGTAAATGACTTTACTTTGACCACCCCTCCTTTGTTCTTTAGTCCCCACCCCCGAGAGGAGGCAAGTTAATTTCCTCTGTCTTAATGTAAAAGGAAGTGTGTTTAAAGCTGTGCTTGCTGAATTTATCTGCCACATTCTTTTCCAGGTTACTATCAACCATATACATTAAATGGTTCAGTACATTCAAAAACGTGATAAGCAAAAAAATGTATTAAGGCCTTGTTAAAAAAATATGTTTCACCAATTTCACCAATCAACAGAAATGCTTGAAAAATATTTCCTTGTTTTTTTTTTGTTTTTCTTCTTCCAAGGATAAATATCACATGACGAGATGTAAATTAGAAACATTGTTAATCTCCATGTAGAGCTGAATCTATTGGTTTGCAATAAATCTATTTTTCTGCTGTAAAATGTTCCTACAGAAAAGAACATACATAACATTTCACCTTTCATTAAGTACATTTCTAAAATACATCTTAACAGCAGTGTCATAAAAGCAGTGTATTAATAAAAAATGGTGGTGTTTCATATTAAACGGAAATGTTTACAATGAAAAATGAGTATTCATTATAAAACAAGACCTATGGGTAACGATGTTAAATTATATGTCTGAGTTTATTTGTCTTTATTTGGAAGGCCCTCAAGTATTTAAAATTGTATTCTGCTCTCTTAAGGATTACATGTGATGTGATAAACCACTTCTAAAACTGTCGTCTTGCGTATACCATTTCACTATAGGAGCATTATGTACTCCAGTCATGATCATGTCATATGTTTATAGATGCATTTTAAAAAGATTTGTTCTCACATAAAAGGAGCTATTCTGTAATTTAAGTATTAAAATGTGCTCTACATTGTGTTGTTCATTAGGAATTTTACCAGAATATCTGGTGGCAAAAATGTCTGTCCTTAGGTTGTACCAAAAGAAGGGAGAAGCTTATTCCAGAAAATTTTACTCCAGACATGAATAATTACAAGATTTACAAGAATTCATGCTTTCATATCTAGTTACTGGTTAATGTGCAGATAAGAAATGAAACTCATTTTCTTAAGTTCTTAAAAATGGTCTGTTTTAGAATTCCAGTCAAATCTATCCCAGAGACATATGAAATATGTATCTCTCTGCTCTCTCTCTACCTGGTATTTGAAACTCCCTTTTAAAGGAAAATTATTTGTTATGCTTTGACAACTGACTGCTTTGCTAGTTGTTTTTTGTTTTCTTTCTCTCTCTCTCTCTTAATTGATGCTGTTCAGGGGCTGCTGAATTGTCTATGGAAATAACCACAACACTAGCAATTTAAGAACATGGGTATTCAAGAGTTGTTTTAAGTTTTCTGATCAGCAAGTTGCTTCAATAGAATGCCTGTTGCAAAGTGAAATTGCAATTCCTAAGTCAGACTTGCATGCACCAAGGCAAGTAATAAGCTATTACTGATGAATTTGCTTTTCCCTGCGCATTACCATGTGAGATAGTTTGCTTTAAATGTTCTAGAAAAGGGCACATAGTAAAATGCTGTGCAGTTACTAATAGAAATGTTGTCCCTGAATAAGTGTTCATGATTACCAACAAGCTATACTTACAAGCATGTATATGGAGTGTGAACTTCTAGAATGTTATCATGGTGAACTTATTTTTTACCTGTAGAGTCTGCTTTTGGCCACTCTGCTCTTACTAAATTTGTCAAATGTGCTATTATTGTAGAGTAGGATATGATTGGCCTTTTGTTTCCATAGGGTGAGAGTGGGATGTGGGGGAAGGAGAGTAGGTATGCTCTTGGAGGATAGGTTGGGTAGGATGACAGACAAGACAGCATACAGGGTCAGTATATGACACATGTGGGGGGGATGCACCTTGGACAGGGAGGGGTGTTTGGCAGTCACAAGCCCATGAGCCCCCAGATGGAAACAGTGGGACAGAGGTCCCCAGCCATGAGCAGCCACCACTGCACCAAAACAGCCGCAAAGGTGGCTATGCTGGGGGCTGTCTAGGAGGGGCAGGCTCACCCTGTGAATGTGACACTCTGCCCTCGAGCTGGTGTATCTGGCCTCAAAACCCCTTATTGAACCCCCTATGCACCATATCCAGGACTGTACATTAGCAGACACGTTCCTGTCTGGACCTGCTCCCAGGGGGGACAAGACCCATCCTCAGTGGTGGTTCCACCAGGAGGTGGTGCAAAGCCAACAGAGGTGGAGGTCCAAGGCTGGGCCCCAGATGTGCTGGTGCCCGGTGCCATGGCCAGCTGAAGTGGGACAGGAGGTTCTGCCAGGACCTCCAAACCCATACAGCCTATGGTGTGGCAGTTGTAACACAGATATGGCTTAGTAATAGTCAACAGCATTCAGGATTACTTATAACAGCATGCATAGCTATGACCATCAACCCAACACAACAGATGGTATACATTTGCAGAGGGAGCACAACACATACATATATACTGCATGACATCTGTACAAAGTGTAGAAGACTTGTGACTGCAGCTATGAACAGTGGCCCATTATTGGCATGTCACTGAGAACCTCAGACAATGACTGTCATATCACTGTTTCATGTGACATATGTCCAGTCAGGGATGCAATGGCAGTAGCTCTCATCACTATTTCCATGTACTGACTGCAGTCCTCACACTATGCTTCTGCAGTTCACAGATGTGTGCTCAGTCAGTAACACAGGAAACAAATGGTTCCACACACTGACCAGTCCACATATGGCCCTACAGATGGGGGTTCCCTCACAAACAGAGCACTGTCTTGTCAGTTTTAAAACATGCAGAATAGCCATTACCACACACAACTTGTTAAACTGGCAGTAGTCTAAATGAAGCATAGCTACACTTACATGCTGTAGTCATGTCTGGCACATCACCCTCCTGTCTTTAGGCTATTTTCCACTGTGTATGTTGTTTGAGGAATATCCATATATCATCAGTGATGCCATTTACCAAACACCAGATCCAGGTTCCACTCACAGCGACTGTCATGGGCAAACACCAACATGATGTTCCTAGATATTGTACTGTGTTTACATGTGACTGGCTATGGGAACATTACCACAGCTGTTCCACATGCAATCAGCTAGAGGAGGAGTGCAATAGGTGCAGAGGCCATCACCTGATCATGACCATCACTTACAAAACACAAGCTGATGCTGAGCAGGTGTACAACTCCACATCCATCAGAGAGTGTGTGGGAGGGACAGATAGAGGCAAAGTACATCAGAGAAGGGTTTGTAGACTAATATCTAAGCATCATCTGTCACACACCTACCAGTACAGGGGTTCAAACCCCTGACTGACTAGCCATTACTATTACAAGTGCATGCAGTTACTCCATGTGCCACAAAGCTGTCATGTTGGTGTGCTGTAAGAACATATATGTGTGCTGGTGAGCGACATCTGCAACAGAGATATAGTAGACATATATTAGATGTAGTACACATGGTTGTCCAAATGAACAGATGTCATTGTCAACACAACCACACTCTCTAAGGGACTCAGACACATTGCCACACTTTGCCAGGCCCACAACTACACTTCCTAACTACTTAGATTGCCACACTACAGTCATGCACAGGTACTACATGCACCACAGGGGATATCCGGAAGTTCTATGCGCTAGAGCATGTGAACGTGTCTGACATCAGTTGGTATGCCAATGGGAGTTATACTGGATGTGACAGAGGTTGGGAGCATCATACCTCACATGCAGACACAAGGTGCCAGGCATGACTTGAATGTGTGCATTGCTTCAGGGGTGTGTAGTGGTTGGCTGTGCAAGATGGCTGTACAAGGCTGGGTGAGGGGTAATCCTTGGCATCATGCCACCTGTTAATAGTGTGCAGTGTGGTACAGGGGTGTAGTGTCTGCAATGTCCCACACAGATGGGTATTGTATTAACTGCCCTGTCATCCTGGTTACCATTGTGTATGGCCATTGCTTTGCAATGCATGCCATGTCTGTGTTTGATAGTCCTTGACATGGACATTGCCTGGGATGTGCACGTCCCACAATAATGTACAGTAACATGTACAAGGGTGCCTGGTTTGGCTGGCACATGTTGTGTACACAGACTGTTATCCTCAGATATGCCAATACTGGCCTGGTGTGGCAGGACCTGCATATAGACAGCAGGTTGACTCTGCACCTGCATTGATAGCATGATACAGGTATTCCCTGGTGTCAGTGGCATCTGTCCATACAGGGCACATGTGTAAGGCATTGTATGGCCTCTATGGATCACATTTGGTGGCACCACATATGTTGCAGGCATCCAGTGGGGAACATAGTGAAGGCACATTGTCTGCAATTATGTGCCTATTGTACTGCTGCACAGGGTGCCATGCCCTCTGCAGCCCACTGCAATTACACCATGCCTACTACTATCTGTCATCACTGTGCAGGGTACTAGCAACATAGCGGGATATTCTAGGCAAGTGTGTTTGTGTATGACACATGGGTTCAGAACGTATTCTGGGTAAAAGTAGGGTTGCATACTTTGTTCACCAGGCCTTTTGCCAGATGTAGGGGTATGGCTTGCCAACACAGTCTCTTGGCTGATTGACATCTATACTCCTAGTGAGGTGGACATTGTGACATATAATATGGACACCATATAAGAAAACTACAAAATCCACTTCACAACATGTCCAGTGGTTAGATACACACAGCCACCTACACACAGGCTTTGACTGTCAAACACACACACACCTGCCATGTCTTGGAATAGAACCCCTACCTAACTAGTTTATCACACTACAGCATTACACAGTTACAGCATGTGCAATGGAGATTACTGGGTTACAGAAGTCCCAGAGGTGTATTTCTAGGTGGGTGACATCAGCAGGATTGCCAAAGGTGAGTATGTGAATTGTAAAGAGTGTGCATACTCTACAAAGCATTGTTTCTTTCTCAGGCAGACTGACAGACACATACACACACACAGAGTTGGCCTGTTTGGGATTAGAACACCTACCAATCTAGTTTATCAGACTACAGCATTATGCAGTTACAGCATCCGCCATAGTGATTACTGGGTTACAGTAATCCCAGATGTGTATACGTAGGTGGGTGACATCAGCAGGATTGCCAAAGAAGGGCATTTCAAGTGTACTGCGAGTTGTACATCTGTTACTTGCATGTACCCACTGCTTACTGTCACAAAAACACATTTACACCCGTTTACAACTGCCTTACTCAGTCCTAATTGACAGTATCAACAAGGCTTGCGGGTCTTGAACCCTTGACCATGCAAACTGAGGTCACTGGACGTACCACTAAGCCATCTGTGTTGTATACATGTCGCATGGAGTTTATAATGCACATCTTACTAAAGGTATTCCACAGTACTGAAAACAAATGGGACAGTCACTTTGTGTACATATGTGCAGTACCCTTGAATGTACTGTACTCTGTGAAACAACAAAGACAAGTCTACATCTGTACAACTGTCATAACTATATATATATATATATATATATATATATATATATATATATATACACACACACACCTACGGCATGTTTACACACACACACACACACACACACACATATATATATATATATATATATATATATATATATATATATATATATATATATATATATATATACATATACATATATATATATATATATATATATATATATATATATATATATATATATATATATATATATATATATATATATATATATATATATATATATATACATACACATGTCTGAACACCCTTTGTGACACAGAAGGGTTCCAAAGGAACTGACGTGTACACATTCAGAGGCATTGCTTGTCTTATAACATTTAAATCTTAATCAGTTCACTAGAGAAGGGATGGTTGTTGTGTATGTGGAATTTGGGGTGGGGAATGATGGCTAATGTAATCTACCCCGGGGATTGTGGAGTTTAGGTGGGGGAAAGATGGGTATGGACTTACACCCCGGCGACCACTTCTGTGTCACTGCTCGACAGTGGCACAGGAAAATTACATACCCAACTGTAGTCATGCTTGACTGTGTATTCTTTACCATTCTTAACTATGTAAAACTTTGTAGACACCAGTCACCAAAGATGGCTACCATGGTGTGCTAAAAGACATTACACATGTGTATGCCTGGCTACAGGGTAGTCACACACACAAACATGCACACACTTGCCAGTATTGTGTATACACATCTTGCCTATGTAAAGGTAACTAGTATAGTGGTATGCAGTTGGGATATGTGCCACAGAACACATACAATTACACTTACTCTGATTCCACTTTTGAGCTGGGTGACATCACAGGACTGATTACTTGCAGTGGGGAGGGGGGAAGAGAGAGGTTTAGCAGTTGACAAGGATAAAGGCCAGTGAAAAAATGTGGTATCACTTTGGAATGCAGCAAAACCCACTGTCATGACAGGATGCAGACACAAATACACACACAACCATTTGCTGACACACACACAAACATATGCACACAGTTGCCAGTGGTGGGATCAGAACTCCTGCCTATCTACAGATCACTATTACAATACTACACAATTACGAGATGCGCCACAGTGATTAGACAGTCCAAGGCAGTCAGAATTCCCTTCTAAGATTGAGGACAACAACAGGGAGACTGACAGTCACAAAGTGCATAGCTGTAAACCTGTGTGTTTAAAGTAGATGTCCATTACAACCTGTATACACAAACAAGACACATCATCTGCAGGTAGTACATAGGTAGGCCTGAGAGGTATAGTTGTAGCACAACAGGAACCTGAACTGGAGTATGCCCATCTGTGGAATGGACAACTACTATCACTATACAGGGTTACAGTGGGCATACTTATACACTTAGTAGCACAGGGCCATTTGGGATGCACTATGACTACAACAACACAAGGTTATACTGGGCATGCTCATACACTTAGTACCAAAGGGCTTGTTGGATGCACTGACTCAAATTACACAAGGTGGCAGTGGGTACACTCATACACTTAGTAGCACAGGGCTGTTTGGGATGCACTCCGATTCTAACCACAGAAGGCTACAGTGAGCATGCTCATACACTTACAGAACACTTTGTAATGGACTCCTATTGTAAACACACAGGTTTACAGCTATGCACATCTTACTTGTCAGTATATATGCACATCATACTGGTTTACTACCTGATATATATATATATATATATATATATATATATATATATATATATATATATATATATATATGTGGTCCATAAATTATATATATGTGTCTGTGCTGTGTGATACACATGCATACATGTACATGAAGTACTGACATATATATGTTAAGTATACACAATCATGCACGTGTGGACGTGACAGACAATAGGTTAACTGAGACACACAGGCAGATGCTACCTACATCATGTGTCACATACCTTGCTGCCCTGAAAGGCATACATTGATAGCAGGTTCTGGGCAGTGGCATTATATGTGGAACAGTGGCATGTGCAAGCATAATGTATGAGCCACATTGTGTAATGGTACTGAGGTGCAGGTGTCAAGATGACCTCTCCCGGCTGTGTTAGTAGTTGTCATTATTAGCAGGACTGCTACCCTAAGTATATCTCACATTGGTCATATACACAATTTCTATTGCTGTCCGTCACCTTACATGAGACATTTGCTACCAAGCACATTACTGCCACTTGCAGTGATGTCATGGTACGAGTGGCAACTGCTAGACAAAAACAATGAGCCAATATCCTGCTGTTATTATGAGGTTGTCCAGTGACTGTCATTCCAGGCTGTCATGACTGAACAACAAGCCTTCGACACAGAGTACATGCATCCATGTTTCACATGTGTGTGGATAATACCTAAGTCATATTTACCCATATAGCCACATTCCAAGGCAAATGTCCTACACACAGAAGTAACACCCTGACACCTACAAGACAATTGCATTGGATGCTTATGCTAACCAGTGCTAGATGTGTGCCTTTAGTAATCTATTTGCTCAATGTAGAACCTACAATGGGGAATACTGACATTTGTGCAGTGAGGAACACCTGGCTGAAAGCTCTGTAGTGCACAATTGCAGTACCACCATATAACTCAGATCCAGACATGTGGGCCATAACAGTGGTATGGACCATTCCATGTGGTGGTGTCCATATATTCATAAAGGCTACTCACATGTAAAGACCACCATTCTTACATAACTCATCACAGATGAGACAGGTACAGGTTACAGTGGCAAATGCTGCATTCTAGGTTGTATTCCCATATACATCCACCACCTTGTCCCCAGACTATCAACACACATCCATATGTGGTATGACATAGTATGGTAGACCACCAGATAACCTTCAGTTGGTGGACTGTACCTAGGCCTACATCAACTGTGCAAAGTATCCATGTACAGACACAGCTGCATAATGTGTTATGCAATGCAATAATACCACTGTTTGTAACCAGCTCAGTTGTACACATACCAGGGTCCCTCAGATGTTGTCAACATTAACACTGTCGACTGTTGCTGTACAACAGTAAACAACACCCTCATGGTTGGATATGACCTAACTGTACCTGTCCTGGATATGTACATCCCACACTCATATAACATAAATGACATTACCATAGCTTTCGTTATCCTTTCTACATACAGGTGGCTACAGTCATTACACACATGCACATGGCAGATAGCATGCTAACAGTACATAAGTTTTGATATCTATGTTAACAGAGGTAATATTATCTCTCTACTGGTCACCCATGACACCTATCATAACATACAACACACCATGTGGCATGTATGTCATTAGACATGTCCACCTAATGCAATGCATACAAACATACCCAAATAACAGGATCATAGACTACATACGCCCTGTATTGACAGACTCAGGGAAATCCAGCACTATTCTGTATGTTCCTGAGTAGTAACAGGTGATATGTTCATGACATGTACAGCCATGTGTGGCCACAGCTCCTACATATACATCATGTCAACAATTGCAAGCCATGCATGCTGTGTGCTGTCTGGACATTAGCCTTAGTACCACAATAGCCAGTATGTGCTGGGGTGAGATTTTTACAAGCCACAGACCTCGCACATGCTTGAATGAGTGTACTGCCTAGCCTAACAGAGCACATTGCTGGCACTTTTCCAGTAAATATGGGGTGTGTGTGGCAAATATGATATGTTCACTGTTGACCATTACAGTGCCCTAGCTTCACCATGGCACTGTCAAGTAACAGTTTGTAGGAGAGCATGAAATGGAATAATGCTGTGTGCATCTTGCTGATATGTGCTGTTGTCATATATGTACACTTGGTTTCTCAGTGAAGGTGGTTGTGTCCTACCAGTACATGAATACAACATCCGTTATGGTGTAATGCTCGGCTATGTGTCGCACATGGCAAGGGGAAGGTGTGGAATGTATCCTCTTGACCTGCTAGTGCAGTTACTGAAGTAGACCGCATATGTGTACATGTATTGATGTTTGTGTAGATTTCATGCGTGTGCAGTGTTTGATGTTTGAAGGTGACTGTTGTCTTAGTACATCATGCTGTTGCAATACAGCCTCAACATTGCCAACTGTATATGGTGATATGCTCTAAGTACAGTAAGCTGTACATGAGGTATGGACAGATGTTGGACATGACTACTAAGTGGTGGGGCTACTTTGCAGATGAATGATTACTGAGGACAGCTCACTGGTGTGTTACAACCATTCCTACAATAACCTGTGTAACTGCTAAGGCCAGGTTTTTTTAATTGAAGTGGAAGACAGACAATGTAGAATGCAGTAAGGGTGACACTGAAGGCAAACCTCTTGACACCTGTAACAGTAATACCTCCCCTGTGCATATATTGTGCATATATCAGCACAGTTGGCAAAGGAAAGAGTCAGAAAGTTTTTTAGTGAATGTGATAGTGCTGTACTTTTGTAATACCTATCATTAGATAGGCAGGTGTTTGATTCACGGTACTGGCATGTGTGGGTGTGTGTGTCCATATATGTCACGTATGGTTGGGAATACATCCCACATGTTTTCACTCTCCTGAACACTGTTGTTGACATCAGTACAGAGTGAAATGTAGAAAGAAAGGCATAGGCAGGTGGTTGAACCTCACACATGTCAAGTGTCTGCATGTGTGTGTGACATAGGTGTATATTTTTGTGAATGCCACAGTGTGTGTGTGTGTGTGTGTGTGTGTGTGTGTGTGTGTGTGTGTGTGTGTGTGTGTGTGTGTGTGTGTGTGTGTGTGGCTGTCCGTGTGTATGGCTGTCCGGTGCCTGGAGTGAGGCTGTATTTTACCTTAGTGAAATGTTAATGCCCCCTCCCCCATCTACTCAATGCAATCTAGTATCCCTGTTGATATCATCAATCTTAGACAGGCATTCTAACCTCCTGTTAACATGTACACCCTAGGGTGTGACCTGTTGTTACATAGCCTACTGATAAACCCCCCTCCCCACATACACTCACTGCACTGTAGTATCCCTGTCGATGTCCTCAATCTTAGGCCATTCTGGCTACCTGTACATGTGTAATCTCTGTGGCGCGTCTTGTAATTGTGTGGTACTATAATGATGATATGCATATAAGCAGGAGTTCTCATCCAAACACTGGCAACTGTGTGTGTGTGTGTCAGATTGTGTGTTACTGTGTCTGTGAATCCCTGAGTGTGTGGGTGTGTCTGTGTTCACATGCTGTCATGGCAGTGGGTATTACTGCTTCCCAATGAGAAGCCACTATTTCCACTGGCCTTTACCCTTGTCATCCACCATACCACTATTTTACCTCCTCCTCTCTCCAGGTAACTATACCTGTGATGTCACCCACTATGGATGTGACACCTCTGAACACAGTAGCTTACTACACAGCTATCATGCTCTTGGATCAGTAGAACAATAAACATAATTGAAACATGGGAGATTATAACTGTGATGTGGAAGCTACAAAGAGTATGCAGGTATTGTCATACAGACCTGTGAGTAGTCAACATGTACATATGGGACACTAAGCGCAAACACCGACATCCCCCGGCACATGCAACTACACCTGAAAGAGGAAGGCAGAACGTCAAGATCAGCATGCTGTTAGTGTTGCTACACATGATACATACTGTCAAACGTACAAAATGCATTCTAAAACTGTAATACATGGTATGTCTGCTGCCTGTCAACACTACTCAACAATATTAATCTACAATTGTCTACCTAGTATGTTTTTTTATTTATTTTTATTTTACATTTGTTAACCGGGCTAGTCTGGCTGGATACATGTCCATTTTCAGCAGAGGCCCGAGGAGAAAAGCTCCATTAACATACTAGTAATTTTACAATAAAAAGAACAAACAATCAAATAACAAATATCAAAACCAAAGACCAAAACAAGCAAATTATATAAACAATAATAGCAAATAAAGGAACAATTGTTATGTAGTTTAGTGAAATGCTGAGGGATTATAACAGGAAAATAAAAACTGAGAGGCGACCTTCTTTTGAATGATTGCTAGAGTAAGACTGCTAGTAAATGCAGAAGATCGGTAATAGACTGACATATGGAGAGTCAAATATAAATTACACTATGTACAATTTAGAATAGAAATAAGTTGTGCCAGGGCACTAGTATAAGGAAGGGGATAAACATAGAAGAGATCAGTAGAAAAGGTAGGAAAAGAACAGATGACAAGATGAAGTGATATAGCATGTAGATAGAGGAAGTAGGAAGTGTAAGGAAAGAAGAGAAAAAGAAATTTTGAAAATAGGTCAGTAGAGGCATAATTAAGGGTAGAGAAGCAACCAGTAGAAGTGAAGTGGGGGGGACTGGAAAGAGGAGAAATCATTGCAGAGCTCAGTCAGGATTAGCGCATGGGCATAGCCAGTGGGTTTGTAAATGGTTTCTTATTTGTTTTTTGAAAAGGTGAGGTGAGCTTAGGGTGGTCAGGTCTATGGGGAGTTTATTCCAATATGACCCTACACTATTGGCAAATAAGGAGTCACCTGCTTTATTGTGGGATTTGAGAGTAGTTACTAGAAGCTTCCTGGCTGAGCGAAGGGAAGTAAGATTTTTATAAGGGGTGATGAGGTTATTTAGTATGGGTGTATTGGAGGGGTAGTGTAGACTTTTATAAGTTAAGACTAATTGATGTAGAAGTATTATGTTCTGAAGTTCTAGCCAATTAAGTTGTTTTAGATTGAGACAGTGATGCGTACGGAATGGGGAACCTGTGGCAAACCTGGCAATACTGTGGTACGCTGTGTTGAGTTTTTGAAGGTTAGCTTTAGAGAGGTTGATAAATGATGGAGAGGCATACAATAGTGTGGAGATGAGGTGAGTTTGGGCAAGAGACACTCGGGTAGTAGCAGTAAGAAAGGGCTTTAGTCTATACAGGGCACCTATTTTTTTATTAACAGTCTTGATGGTCAGATCAATGTGGCAGTCAAAGCTTAGCTGATTGTCTATAGTGACGCCCAGTAGTTTAGTGGAACTATCAGGGGTAATGATAGTGCCATTACAGGACACAATGGAAAATGAGATAGGGGCAGATTTAAGGGTGGGGGTGAAGAGTAGTAATTTGGTTTTTTTGGGATTAAGGAGGAGACAGATATGTTGGAACCATTTTTCTGCTGCTGTAAAGACATTTTGGGTGGAGGAGTGGAGTTTTTCTGGGGATGAAGCAGAACAGATGAGAGTAGAATCATCCGCATATTGTATACAACTGGATGTTGGGAGTGAAGTAGGTAGGTTATTTATGAATATGGAGAAAAGGAGGGGGCCTAAGATGGAGCCTTGTGGGACACCGATAGTGACAGGGAGCTGAGAGGATAGATGGCTATCCCAGAGGACTGCTTGTTTTCTATCTTTCAAGTAAGAGTCAAACCACTGTAGTGCTAATGAATCAAGTGAGAGGGATTTTAAAGTATCTAGGAGAAGTTGATGGTTAACCATGTCGAAAGCTTTAGAGAGGTCAAGGAAAAGTGCAGAGGAGTAAAGGTTGTTATTGCAGTTTTTGTTGATCACGTCTGTGAAGGAGAGAAGGGCAGTGGAAGTACTGTGGTGGGGCCTGAAACTATATTGTGAGTCTACGAGTAGGTTATTTTGTAAGAGATGATATAAGAGTTGATGGTGAATGCAACGTTCCATAATTTTAGATAGTGGAGACAGAAGGGCTATTGGGCGGAAATTAGAAAGTTCGTTGGAGTTGCCTCCTTTGTGGAGGGGAATAATATGGGAGATTTTCCAGCAAGATGGGATAGTGGATTCAGTTATAGTTCTGTTAATTAATATGGAGACTGGGTAAGCTAGTTCATGTACAATGTTAGAATATTGCTGTATTTCTGAAAGGTACAGTTTAAAGGTGTAACACATAGTTTGAGCTATAAAATTTTAATCAGTGCTTTTAGTTATTTGGAGCTAGATTTACTGAAGTGACTACAAAAGGTATTGAAAAGGCTATATAACTTTAGGTTAAATCTAACAAATGCAAGTATTTGTTCCCTGATGGTTTACCACTCAGTATTTGTTTATTTCTGATTATTGATACTAAGTAATAATTCTTTTATCCAGTAGAATTTCAATATATTTCTAGATTTATTTTGATGTCAAATGTTTTACCAAATCTCCATTTGTCATAACAATACTTCTGTTTTTTTTATTTTGCCAGATTCTTTAAAATGCATTATCAGAAAGCATGCTGATTATGAAAGTTTGAAAACAGTAACATCATCAGTGAGTTTTACATTATATTCTTCATACCAGGTGTATTTATTATCATAAGATGTGAGCATTGTTATTTATTTACAATAGTGATATGTCAGTTCCAATTTTAAAAGATTGTTATTAGTCCAATGCCATTTATTAATAAATTACACAGTTTACCATGTTATTTTAAAAATAAAGCTTTAGCCACAAAATTACACATTCTAAATTATTTCTATGACACAAGCACCAACAAAATTTCTAATATGTGTAAGATGACATCATCACTTTATTTTATTAGTTTGGACAAGTTCCCAGTACTACAGTATTCACCAAGATTTAATAAAACTAAACAAGAGTAAAGCAAAACCAGTGTTGTCTTTGGACACATTTTAGCAGAAAACACAGAGCCACTAAAAACATGAAGATTGAGTGGAGAGACACTGGACAGTAATGAAAGAGGCATGTGCAGTGTTAACAAAATGCGTGAATATAGATCATAAAAGTTTACTTAAAATCTTTGATTTGTAGACAGTGGTGATCATTTGGCCAAGAGCTTTTATTCCTGTTTGTTTTTAAAAGTCTGTCCATATGTTAAAAAATTCCACTTTTCTTACATAGAAAAATTTGTGTTTGTGCCAAGAGTGTGATCATGGAGTCATTTCATTAGTGGAAAAGAAAACTTGTGAAATGGTGTGGAAAAAGAATCAAGAGACCCAGAAACCCAGAAACACAAAGGCACATCAGAAGAAAAGAAAACAATCCACTCAAAACCACCTTCTGATTATGTCCACACATACTCAATAAGGCAGTAATACTTCTTATGCAAAACAGTGCATGCAAACCTGAGCATGATAAAACCCACCCTAAATCCATCCAAAAACAAAACACAGATGCCAAGAAACAGTCTATTAAATCAGATAAGCAGATCTCAAAAATGTATAGCATCATATCTGATATCCAAAACATACATTCTTATAATAAATACACACAAAGCACATATACATATGCAAATAACACAGAGGAAAGAGCAAGTTAAACTCATTGATGACCTCAAACACAGCTGATTTGGTACATTGTTGAGAAAAACAAAAGCAAGAAACCATCCTGTACAAAGCCAGACACTATTGATAGCCAAATGCATGAGGCACACAATCACACACATATATTCACTTTCTTTACCATGATGTGTACCACAATGACAGTTTGAGACTAACATAACATCTGCCACATTGCACAGGCCAGCACATGTTCACCCACTGAACAGTGAAAATTCCAGAACACCAAGTCATGATTCAGTTGAGCAGGATGTTAAAGTGGTAAGCAAAAGGACAGGTTAGAGTGATATGCCCAGAGTGAGCTGCACACATGAGAACAATTTACAGTGCTTGGCCAAATAGAAAACATGCTCATAACTTCTACACAAGATGTGACCAAGATGAAAAGTAAAACAGCAGATACAGATTAGCAAACATAGATTAATAATGAGCATGATTGAGAACAGGACAAGTTAAAACATTGTACAACATATCAACCAATGGCACTTTGTGCAACAGGCCTTAACACAGCAAATCATCATATTTGAAAAGATTGATTGCATGAGCAAAAGCAAAAAATGCATAAAAAACAAAACAAAAACAGAGGGGTCATGATACAAGAAAGCAGACAACAGAGATGCCATGTACATATCAATTGCATGACCTTGGCTTTACACTAGACATATCAGGAGGCTGAAAAAAATAGCAAAAAATTGTCACTAGGAAAACACCAGATGTGAAGGTGCATGACAACACCCACAGAAACATAGACAAAAACAAACACCATGCATACATCAATTCACAATCAAAAACACAGACACAAATAGTTCATTGCATTGAAAAATAGCATGGCATTTAAAACAAACATGGAAAAGCCAGACAAAACAACAACACATACCATTTACAGTAAACACAGCATATTATAATGAAATTATCACTAATACAAGAATGATTAACAGCCATAAACACAGTTAATATGATAGGATAGAAACCAGACAGCAGGAGTATTCAGCCAGAGCATAAAAAGATATAGGTATGCAAAAAGAGCACATATATACAGATGAAGCAGTTTGAAACTTATGCCGGGTACAATATGGATAGGCATGAGTTGACATTTGCTGGCCGGCCGCTGACAGGTCTGGCATGTGGCTGGCCTACAAAGGGGTATTATTGACAGCTGAAGACTGTACACGGCAGGTTTCACAGTTCACGGTGTCCAGCCACGGCCACGTGACCTGCACCTGCCAGGGGTTGCATGGGCACTACCAGGCAGAGGTCCAGATTGGGTACTGTCTGATGACACATGTCCACTGAAAGCGTGTCCCTGTTGGGACCATGTGCGCATGGCCTGCTGTGTCCTGGTGTGGACTGCACAGCACCAGCTGCACTGCTGCTGCTACCAACACTATGGGAGCGGGCATGTGCAGTAGCATGTTCATTTAGACCTTCAACAGGTGATGTAGCTGACCTACGTCCACGTGCCTGATGCCTCATTCCCACCAGATGTTCCAACACAGACATTCCATGCTCGAGGATTGACATGCCACAGTCAAGGACTCCCACCATGTCACCCAATTGTCTATCCAAAACATCTACAAGATGATGGTGAGCATTTGCAAGTGCCTGGATGTTGTCAGTTAATGAATGGACAGCAGCCCTCTGAAGCCTCAGATCTTCTCTGTTGTGTTGTTCAGCACGTGCCTGTGCCTCCATTACAGCCCGAAACATGCTTCTGGTAACTCCGGCTGATGTGCTTTGTTTCGCAGGGGCATGTTGGCCAGTGGCACTCCTATGAGCAGAGCTGGGCACATGCCTGTGTGGGACATCACCAGTCAGTTGACTGGGATCATGATGTGCAGGCACACCTTTCATAGTCTCCACACTTCCCTGTTCCATGCTACCACCTGCCAACTGTCCTTCCTCTATAGCCAGTGATGATGGGGTATGTGTAGGCAGGGGAACTGTGTGTGAGGATGAGGGGGATACAGGTGGAATGGCAACCAATGGCACAGATTCAGCCCCTGACAACCCTGCCTGTGCCTCAATCATACTATCATCATCACTGCTCGAGTCTGTGGGGACACTAACATCAGGTGGACTGCAAGAGGGTAACGCACCTACATCAACACCTGTGAGGGGAAGACAAGAACTGTACATTACAAGTTATACCAGACACAAACACACACACACACACACACACACACACACACACACACACACACACACACACACACACACACACACACACACACACACACACACACACACACAGACACACACACAGACACACACAGACACATGCTTTATGCAGGTGATATGACAGATGGCATTCAGCATAGACAATTATAGTGGTAGTTATCATACATCCCTGAGTTGCACACAACAGCAGGCATGTGTTAAAGCAGACGGCATGCACCTTACACAATTATAGTGGTGGTTAGCATACATACCTGTATTGGACCATTTGTGTTAGTAGCCTATGCCCCATACCTGCAACACAATGCATGCACTTTGCACCATTGCACCGCATTGCCATTGTGTATGCAACATACACCACATGTTAACAGACCATCGCTGACCTTTGTACATCTGCCACTGATGCTTTGTGTTGGCCACCACCCCTATGTGTGAGGACATGAGCAGAAGGGTATGTCGACTGAATACTATGTTTGCCTGAGCCCTAGCATGCATATCTTCCCCAAAGCAGTGCATGTCTGTTCAACATTATTCCACCTACCCCTGAGCTGAGTCTACAGACATTGTGCATGTGGCTGTACACACATGTTTGACATGGCTGTCTCTACTTTGCAATGGTGCCACAGACCAGCACAAGTTTACAGTACACTGGCCTGATGTGTGGCATATGACCTTGCCAGTCACATGTATTATGACATGTCTTCTGCTGACGTGTTGAATGACATGCATACATTTGTAACACAACGGTGTCCTTTCCAGTCTACAGTATGGTAATGGTGTCCCAATGCAGGGACATGTTACACTAACATGGGCCTTCAGCTGACGCAATGTTGTCTGTCCACCCTACAAATATGCAGTGACATACTGCACATTGAGCTGATGTGCATAGTCATTGCAGGGCATCATGTGGCTTCACAATTGCTATACAGTGTGAGTTACTGAAATTCTAATGTGTAATGTGACCCATGTCACTGAGGTGTATACACACTAAACCCTAATGTGGAATGTGTGACACAGGTCACAGAAGGGTATACGGATGACACCCCTGCACATCTGCAACCATATTACTGATGCTTGCAACTATGCCCACACATGGCTTATTTAGCAGTACTCTATGTCCCACATGCCATCTGTGTACCTCACAGACATGAGGAGCAGGCATGACAGTGATGTTTGACACCAGCAAAGTGAATGTACTGTATCTGTGGCCTGATGTGGTTGTATGTGTATGTTGTGCAACACGTATGTATTTGGATACTGTATAGGTGAATGCTTTCATGTCGTGACATACTCAAGATGTTCAAGACATGTTATGTGGTGGTTTCATATTATGCCTACACAAGCTGTGCACAGGCCTGTATGATGTTTAGTGTTTCACATCTGCAATATCACCATTACACAAAGGCCATAGTTGTATTGTGTCGAGCCAATGTACAACAGGGTGTACACACATTTACATCACTTCTACTGTGTGTGTTACTTCATGTCTCTAGCCATCCTCCATGGCCATGTGTACACATGTTCTGTCCAATGGTTGTGATGGCCATCTTATTTCACATGTCAGTGTTATCCCATATGACATACATCCATAGATGTCATATGCTCCACTGAGGACAGGGTTATGCAGACAAAGGGTGGTATGTATGGGATGTGAGACATCATGTTTTGCAGGATAGTTGAGCAGTGTTGCAGTCAGCCCACTACATGTCATGGACATGTCAAATAGCACATGACATTGTGTGACATTCATAGCAAGGGTATAATCCACAAGGGTGTATCCTGTGGGCCGGTCATACTCCAGCTCCAACACATTTAGAGTGTGTGTGCACATATGCTCTCAGTACAGGGCTGTTTGTATTCCCAACATGTGTAATGCTGACATGTAGTACCTGTCCCTACAGTGAAACACACCTCCACCATTGTAGTCACAGTTGTCCACACATCTGGCAATGACAGTTTGGAAGGTTTAGTGTAGGTGTTTCATATAGTCTTCAATTGTTTCACATAGGTAGCCACTGTGATGCATTGCAGATCTGACCAGTGTCTATTAACAGAAGCACCATACATTATGCGTACATGTGTTATGGCAGATAGCATGCAATTAACATGATCTGTGCATTATCAAGCCTGGTAAATCATAACAATTTCACCTGACACAGGCTGCTGTCACTGCAAAATTCCAGAGGCACCTAAACAGGAGTGTCACAGCAGTAAGATCATTATCCACATCTGTGTGATAGCTACAGGGTGCAATTTCCATGTTAGCACATAAGCCAGTACAATACACTATACTATGGATTATGCACATCTGTGCATACATAGAGCAGCAGACTATAGTATGTGGCATGTATGCATACATTCCTTGCATATGATGTTACATTACATATTGTACAGTAACACATGTAACTATGTGAAATATAGTTGTGTTATATGTGCAGTACTAACTTACCAGGCAACTCCAGGCTCAGTGGTTGAGAGGCACCCACTTCCACAATACCAGCTAAAGCTTGTGGATGGAGGTATGCAGGTGTCCCCAGGTTGGCCAGTAGCTCCTCGGTACGTGTGAGTGGGGGCTGGATGAGTGGCCCCCCACCTGTTGCACCTTGTTCCCTGGCGATTGCATTAGCACACTGTTTCGCCCATCTTATGAGGTCAGTGTAGTGTTGGCGCACCTGCTGATCGGTGCGATTGTGACCACCAACATCATTTACCCTCCTGCAGAGTTCCTCCCACAGGGTATCCCGCTGCTGTGCATCCTGTGGCACATGGCTGGAGTGTTGTATGGTTCTCAAGGAGGTATGGGATGAGGACCTCATCCTCCAAGCTTGTGTACGCTGGCAGCCTGCTACATGGCTTACCTGGAAGACATAATGATGGAGACAGGTCACAGTAACTCATAGAGAAATACAGAAGTACAGCTGAACATACATGTGTATCACATTTATTAAGATTACAAATAAGTCTTTGCAAACCTACATGACACTAACACCACTGACATGTATAAGTCACACACATTTGACACTTACTGATGATGTGATGTTATTGCAATATATGTGTGTATCATGCGATGACATTGCTCATACTCCATGTGGATGTTGTCTTGATGTGGGCATGTTGCCTGTACTGGTGTCTTTACCTATCAGCACATGCCTGGATGTGTTCACATTAATGCAATCGACCTTAATGCTGTGTATATGTCACATATATAGTCATACATAGCTGTTAGGGACATGACCTGTAACACTGCAGACTTGCAAGCATGTATGTATTTTGTCATATACATCTACATGGCAGTGTACAGCTGTGTAGCATCTTGCCATGTATTGCCTGTGTTGCACATGTGTAACACATGGGACAATAGCTAGCCTGATGGTATTTACAGGGATGGATATCAACTATAGCATGTATGGTCATAGTGATCTAATAGGCTATATGCCCTGGGCCATTTATGAGCCTAGGCAGACAGGTTATCTAGCTGTAGGCAACAGACAGGTAAGTTTCAGTGGTCAGTTCAAGCAGTGCCACTGAACTGATCCACAGGGTTACTGATATATTTGGCATGCGGTCATCACACCATGTCACAGAGAGGGGCGATGTGCAGCTTCGCTGGACAGGGATGCATAGTATGGCAAGAGTATGTTAAGTGTATGAGACAGAAATCTGTCAGGCATGTTGTGATCCTTGTACTAGAAAGGTGGATGTCCATGAAGTATGTGTTTATTTGGGATCAGGATGTGTTAAGTGTAGCATGTCCAACACCTCTGGGTTGGACATGGCTTTATTCAGGGTAGGCTGCATGCTACATAGTGGAGCTAGGGATTGGGAAGTGCAGTGTAGGCCATCTACACATGGGCAAAAACCCTTAAAGGAAATATGTGCTCTATTATGGGTCACATGAGTGTTGAGTATGGCTGAGCAATTATCTCTATATTCCTGGATGGCACCCTGTCATGATTAGGGGTGCCATATACAATTACCTGACTGGTGTGGTGAAGTAAATATCAAAGGAAAGACTACTGTCCAGCTGCATCCCATACACACACAGATGCCATTATGTTGATCGCTGCCTTGGTGGTAGTTCATGGGTACAGGGTTTTTAACATAGGGGATGACAATGCAATACTTAGCTGTCAGATTGTGGCCATATGTCACACACCACACATCTGACACACTAAGGCTCATCTGTATGTTGAACACAGCACACATTGAGTCAATTATTGCTCCTAGTTCATAGTCATTTGCAAACATCAATAGGCTGATGCCTTCTGTGTTAGTCTGTGTGGTATAGATAACAAAGAGGGGGAGTACCAGGAATGAACCCTGTATTACTCTGGCTGGCACTGGTTTGATGTGCGTGTATTAGTCAGACACCTTCTGTAGTGTTGGTTCTGCCAGCAGTCCAGTTGCCAACCACTCCTGTGACATAGGAATAAGCACCTAGTTTACTGAGTGTAGCTGGAACACAGTATGGATGATGGTGTCCTATGACCTGGCAAGGTCATGATATGAAGTGTGAATCAACCCAACTGTCATCTACATCTGTACTGAGTACATCAAATATGTTGATCACGGTTCATGGCCTTACGTACCAAACTCAGCAGGGTAGTTGTACACTACTTCCCATTATCAATGGTGTCTCCCCCTTTGTGGGGTGTGATAACTGTTGCTGTGCACCATTTGGTGTGTACACAGCCTGACATGGAGCTATGATTGAACATGATGTGTATGTGGATAGCTGATTGTTCTTACATTTGTGTAGGATACACCCTGGGATGTTGACAGGTCCCATGAAAGCTGTATGTATGGCTTTAGAGAGTGCAGCTTGTACCTGCATAGTTGTTATTACAGGGGCCCTGTAGTGTACATTGATATATTACTAAGTGTACCTGTTTGGGGGGAGGTGGGAGTGGGTTTAGGTTCTGCAAGACCCTATCTGGATGAACAGGTGCTATTTCTGTAGGTGCAGTACTTCCCATGCCATAGTGCTGTGCAGCATGGCAGGTCTTGTCGTTGCCATTATGATTAATGACACAGCTATAGAATGCTCTGTGCTTGGCCTCATAATATATGGCTGATTAGTTTCACAGTAGCTTTATGTGGTTTTATATGGTGTATCTGCATCTTACTGAAGCTGACCAGGGTTCACCTACACTCATGTGTGTTCACTCTTGCAACAGTTACTACCTTCTGTGGTACAGTTTAAAGCATGGTACTACCAGTTTGCCTTCTTGTTTGTGTTTTTTGAATCTTGGTTCTGTTTCAATGGCACAATCACTGCATGTATGTGACTGCTTAACGTTCATTTGTGTAGGATTCAGCATTTGCACATGCATTGTCCATCTGCATGGGTGCCATGACAGTCACCACTTTGCTCTTAGGAAACATAACATTGGCATTGGAGACTGACTATGTGTAGCATACTGTTAGCCCTGTTTGTGTAACTACTGTGATCCAGGTCATTGGGGTTGATGGAATCCAACATGCATTGAGCGCAGGTGTTGGAACATGAGGAGTCTTTCCAGTTCATAATGGAATAGTTGAGAGTAGCCATTATTATGGTTTTCTGTCTCAGACCTAATCTTCCCCATTACAGCACATTATGACAGTTGAGAAATCCGTGGCATGGTGGGTAATCTGTCGCAAGGTGCAATTTAAAATCCACTTTGGCACAAAGGTAGTTGCTCAGCATAATGCATCTGAAGTTATGCAAGTGCAACTAGCGTGGGGATGTACATATCATTCAGGAATATGGGCACACCTGTGCCCCCTGTGTTCCAATAAAGGATAATGGGCAAGAGGTGAGGTATGTGTTATAACATGATCATGCAGGTGTGCTCTCTGGAGTGTTGAAACATGTCTCAGCCACTGCACAGATATGTTCTCCATGTTAGGGATTGACATATGTGTGTACATACAGTGTTTCTGCCATGTATCATTGTGTAGCGAGACCTACAGTTTATTGCTTGGCTGTACCTGTAACAGCAGTGGACCTTCACTTGAACTGTGCATGATGAAGGCACTATAGGGGAAGCATGAGCCCTAGGCAGTATCCAGATTCCCAGGGGTGACAGGTGCATCCCTGTCTGGCAAAGCATCATGGTCTATCAACCATGTTATCCCAGGCTGACAGATACTGGATACCCTTTGACTTGCACCACTACACTAGACAATTGTGGAATACTATCCTTTTGTCCCTGTACTGCAGTATCATTCTGACCAATGGCAGAATGCTACCCAGACCTTAAAACATATCTGCATGGGCTACAAGACCTGACAGTTCCTACATGTGTTTACATGCAGTCCAGGCTACTGCATCACAGGTCCTGCACAATAACATGGAATATGCCAGAGCCATGTGTATAGTTCAGAAGGTCCTCTGAGTGTATGGGTATGTGGCTAATCATGGCAGACAGGCAGCTGACAGTATGTATGCCCTCGTATAGGTTGGTGTGTAACATAGTGCTAGAGTTTGCATTCAAAAATGAGTACTTTTGGGCATGTTTCCAGCCATGTGTTCTGAGGTGTGGCACAATTATGCAAACTATGTCATACAGTTTGTGCATTTCATTGTCTGTCTCTTCCAGCTTGGGAGGTCACTTGTTTGGCCAGATACTTAGAAGCATCTGTGAATGTGTATGATTTCTGGTAGTGTGTGCGGGTGTCCTTACTGCGTTCTGGTAAGGGTATGTGTTGGTTGTGATGATGAGATGCATGTGTTAACCTGCACCTCATGACTGTCCAGTCCAGTCATGGCTGTAGACTGGGCTGCCTTCCAGCTTACCCGTGTAGCTGCATCCCAAACAATGTGTGGGGCGTGGTGTTACGTGGGTTTGGCAGTGTACATGGCATAGAGATTACATTACCCCAGGATGGCCACATACACAAAGCTGACGTTAGTAAACACCAGTAGCTGACTAGTGGACATGCCTGTATGAGCATTCAGTACTACAAGCACCAAGTACTGTATTTAGTTTACTTATTGCTTATGAAGATGTTTTAGACAGTGATGCTCACATGAAAATATTTGTGTTATGGACATGACAACATTGGCTATTATGGAAACATTGTTGCTACCTTTAGCAGCAATCCTCCTCTGAGGAGTATATCACATCCTGTTAGTTGATTACAGATGATGCAAGTATCTACAGGTCTGTTTCCTTCTCTGGGTATATACTCACATATCCACCAGGACCCTGAGCTCTGTTGGGCACAGACACCCACTCTCCAAACAGAATCATGTATCAATAGACTCTGATGCCACTATCAACATGATCAGGATATAATCAGATAGTGTAAGCCATAACCTTCAATGTGGCTATTACACATGGGCAGCAGTCTCCTACATCTTACACTCCTACTGCAGATGTTACACTGGAGTTAAAGATGATATGCAACCTGTTTCATTACCAGTACTGTGCACTACCTTACATACAGTACGTGCAAGCGGCTGTTAGGTTGGCAATGAGAGGTTAGGCTACACAAACCTGGTAGGTCAACCATTGTGTCTCTACTCTCAATATCCACTCTATGTAGGGGTGCACATAGCCATTTGGCCCAGTCCTGTAACAAGGGTCACTACACATTTGCATAACATGTACACATGCACAGCTGTTATTGCTTGCAAACAATACTAGAGAGAACCAGCCCTGTAACAAGGATCACTACACATTTGCATGACATGTACACATGCATAGCTGTTATTGCTTGCAAACAATACTAGAGAGATCCAGCCCTGTAACAAGGGTCACTACACATTGGCATAACATGTACACATGGACAGCTGTTATTGCTTGCAAACGATACTAGAGAGGTCCAGCCCTGTAACAAGGGTAACTACACATTTGCATAACGTGCACATGCACAGCTGTTATTGCTTTCAAACGATACTAGAGTGGTGGATATTACATGTGTTATGTGCATGGATAGTTACCTAGCTCTTCCAATTATCTTTGCTATCATGCTGCTAAACTGTCAGATGAATACAAATGGTATGTATCCTGTTATCGAGTATTGTAATTGCCAATAGGCATAACTACTGTTTGCATAACATAACAGAACTGCTATGTAGAATGGAATACAGATCTGCATAAAATACTGTACATTACAGTTATTGGCACAATATCCCACAATGCACACCATATTTGCATAGTAAGCCCACCTTTGACATGTTCATCTTACTTATACACCCATACATATGTTGACTGTTACAATATATCGACATATACTATCCCTTGTTATAGTACATACTTGTTGGACCAATCCTGATACTGACAGTGGCTGGAAGCAAATTGGTGAGTTCCAAGCCCATACCATCCCTTGTGGTGTATGCGGAGTTTTCCTTGTGACCTACAGCAGTACACACATAGAATACTTCAAGCATTACTACTGCTCAACAATACATTGCTACAAGATAGCTATTTCCAATATATGCATTGATTACACTGTAATTCTTACAGAACAGGCACTACATACACAGACATACTACATGTTATACATACCTTCTTAGTAACTGGAGGTGTTATTTACTAGTATAATACTCGTTTTCAGTTCATCTTTCACTGTTTTGTACTGTCCTCCAGGTAGATACAGATGGTTTGAATGTGTGACAAGGCAACCTTTTATAGTTACAGATCAGTAACATGTGCTATCCCGATAACCAAATGGTGTTCTTAAGCAGCTAATTACATGCACATCAGCTGCGCTGCTACTGCCTTAGCCAATACCATGGCAACAGTGGAGTATAACTGAGTACTCCACTTGGACATTGGCCCTTTGCCTTACTTGTGAGGAAGACAGCCTGGAAGTGTTGTTTGGAATTAATTGCAACAGCTGTATGGAGACGAACAGTAATATATTGTGTGTAATGCCTAGAGGATTTGGTCTAAATGTGATTACTGCTGTTATATTTCTGAACATTGCTACTTGTGCAGGGTTTGTCTGTACCTAATACTTTGGCATATGTTTCAGTCTGGCCAGGTTGTTTCACCAGCTCAAGGCTGCATAGCTATGCATATAATGTTAGGGGTTTACAGTGTGCTTACCAGACATATTTAGTTTGGTGTTACTGTGTATCATACTGTGCTGATAATCAGTACTCAGTAACACTTCCTGGTGTACGAACCTTTCATCCCTCTGAAACGGGATTAGTTCATACAAACCCTGTTACATCAGCAGCTGTTCAATTGTATAACAGCAACTATTTCACATAGGGCCATGTTAGTGTGTCTGTGTCCAGGTATGTTATGGTTTCAGAAGATGTTGTACAGTAGTTGAATAATTGGTTATGGCATAGGTTCATAGGTTCATAGGTTGGTACTAGGCTATCAGCCCTAGGGCCTATACAAGCCTATCCATAACAATTCCCTGGCTATTTCTTCCCACATTATTTACTTTCCTGGACCCCTGTCTAGCAGGGTGACTGACGTGATCCCTGGGGTGAATTTCCTTTCTCCCATCCAATCGTCAAGGTTCCTCTTGAAGAGGTCCAAAGAGGCACTCTGCTTGACATGTATGGGCAATCTACTCCAGAGTCTGGGGAGTCTCTGGGTCAGTAACCTATCCCTCCAGCATGTTTTGTTTATTGTGATGACAAGGTTTAGATCCTGGAGTGTGTAGCTCTGAGGGATTGGGATTTCTTTAAGTGTAGCATGTCCAACAGCTCTGGGTTTGACATGGCCTTGTATGTTAAGCAGAGATCGCCTCTGAGTAGACGATATGCGACAGAGTATAGCTGGAGTTTTTTAAGGCGGTCAGCGTAGGGCATCTGCTTTAGGCCTGTGATTCTTTTAGTGAGGTACTTCCGAGGCATTTCCAGTTGTTTCAGATGTCTTGAGAGGTACATACCAAATTGGGCGTTGTATTCTATAATGGGTCTAATGAGGAATGAGTACAGTGGGACAATGACCTCCTTTTTTCTGGATGAAAAGCCCTTCGTGATGAGGTGTGCCACATAGAAGGATTTCCTGACTGTTGTGGCGATGTGGTTATCGAAGGTGAGACCACTGTCCACCTGTGTCCCTAAGTCTCTTATCACACTTTCTGTGTTTAATGTACTGCCACCTATATGGTAATTCATGGATACATATTTTTTCCCAAAGGGGATAACAATACATTTCTTGGCATTGAGCTTGAGCCCATGGCTCTGGCACCAAGCATCTGTTTCTGTAAGGCCCTTTTGTAGAGTATCCACATCATTTGGGGATTCAATAATGGCTCCCAGTTTGCAGTCATCTGCAAACTTTGTTAGCCAGAGTCCCTTATTGTTGACCTGTACTTCAGAGAAGTAGATGCCAAACAAGAGTGGCCCCAGGACTGAACCCTGAGGTACTCCACTTGTCACTTGTCTGGAGCTGGATTTGGAGTCGGCTACTTTTACAGTGTGGGTTCTATCAGTAAGCCATTTAGCAACCCATTGGGTGACATAGGGATTAATGCCCAACTTAGTAAGTTTATCTATGATTCCAGAGTGGGGGACGGTGTCATGACAGTATGACAGTATGTATTGATGTAAATATTTTGGTTGTGGGGTAGATGCTGGGTGTACATAGCACATGCAGATGTGTAAGAACCCCTTTTATACAACGTCTATATGTGTGTGGGTGTTCTTTCCCTATGTGAACACCTATCCCTTAGTGGACTAATACTATGGTAATTGCAGGCTGATTCATTAAGGCACTGTTAAATACTTCCTGTATAGCATGCAGGTACTGTTAGTCCTTGAATCCTTTTAGAAATACATCGGAATGTAATAAAGTTTTGCAAATTGAAAGCTGTCTGTGTATTTCTGTTATGGATATTTGCAGTCACTGCAGTTGTGTTGGTGACTGTGTCCATAGAACATATTGTAATAGTGTATTGGCATATACTCCTCATATGTTATGTTCATATTGTTTGGGGGGTGGAGTGTGTGATTGCTATGGTCCATGTTATACTCAGATATGAACACTTCGGATGCTGTCTACACACATGTATATATATATATATATATATATATATATATATATATATATATTATATATAAAATATATATATATATATATATATATATATATATGTGTGTATATGTATATAGATATATATAATATTGCATAAGTTTATCTGTACCTCCATTGATGTGTAAATGTTTTTAACCTATCTATATATCTACATATATATGTAGATCTGTATATATCGACATGTCTCTCTCTCTCTCTCTCTCTCTATTTCAACACATTCCTCCCTTTTGTGTTTTAACCTGTCTGCATACACATCTGGGATAGGTACATCCTAGGTAGCTTAGTGTTAGGTTACCCTGAGGATGGAGTACATGGTTGTGGGTTCTAATCCTGGAAGGTGTTATTCTTTTACCTCTCAGTGTAGGCACTGGTAGGGAAAGTGTGAATAACGCACATTTAAATGGTTGTAAGCAGGTTTGCCCGTGGTCTGTGTGACGTTAAGCAAAGGTTAAACCTGTGAAGCACTTCTCTGTTTACCATGTTTCAGCGCTGCTTACCACCGCGCAAACTCATGGAAACCCGCTTACAACTGCTTAAGAGTGCTTTAATCCACCTGCATCCAACAGCCCTTATTCTGGCCCTCAAAATAACTTAATAGCCCTTACAGGTCTTGAACCTGGGACCATAAACACCACAGCCACTGACTTTGCCACTAAGGCATCTGAGATATTTGCAAATGTCATGGTGTTTAGAATATACATTTTACTACAGACATTCCTCACTACTGAAAGCAAATGTGACAGTCAGTTGGTGTTCATATATCTGATACATGTTAATGTTCATATGTTTGTGAAATTAGGTGTTGCAGTGTGACATGACAGGGTGTATTTTTAATGAGAAAGGTTCTTGTTTTGTGTCCTTTTTATATTGTCCCCATACTCCATGTATACACCTCCAGTTCAGTTATTGAACATCCAACCCAGGCCCTCCTTGATACATGATTTCATTACCCATCATTCCTCCCCCACCCCAATCTTCACATACACAACAACCATCCCTTCTATGGTGAATTAGGTTAATATTAATAGTTATAATACCAGAGCTGCATGTGTTTTGTGTACACTCCAATTCCTTTGGAGTGTTTTTGTGTCAAGAAGTGTGTTCATAGATGTTTATATATATGGCTATTGATGTAACTGTATAATATATATATATATATATATATATATATATATATATATATATATATATATATATATATATATATATACACACACACACACACATATGTGTGCAGACATCACTGACGTGTGTATATATATATATATATATATATATATATATATATTTCATATTAATTTGTAACAGTAATACATATGTAGACTGGAATGTGTTGGTCCACAAACTACAGTACATTACAATGTACTGTACATATGTACACAAAGTGACTGTCCCATTTGTGATCATTACAGTGGAATGCATATGGCATAAGATGTAGTCTCAAGAGTGTGAAACATGTAGACACCTCAGATGGCTTAGTGGTAAGTCCCATGACTACAGTGTGCATGGTCCAGGGTTCGATACCTGCAATGCTTTACAAATGTTTTTTACTCCATAATAAGGCTCATTTAAGCACTTGTAAGCATGTTTAAATGTATTTGTGTGACATTATAGCAGCAGTTAGATACAGTTAAACAAACTTTGTAACGTATAACCTGTGCGCGCAAACACGGCCACATCCGCTAACTACTAAGGATATATACATGTCAGTGAAGTAACATCTCACTATGTGCTTACATAACATTACATTCTCTGTTGACTGTACTCTCCAGCACACATGGGTTTATATGGGTGTTTCAAATGTTTATTATACAGATGATTACTACCTATATATGGAAGCTGTGGTTAAGGTATACTTTTGAACATGATAAACATCCCTGCCTTTATCGGGATTGGGACCTTGAATGCACAGATACTATGCAGATGCTGTAACCATTACACTGTTGACATTAACATTGCTTCTGCCTATTTCCTATTTAGATTATTTCTATGTGTAAGCTAGGCTAAGCAAAGGGTGGAGGCCCCCAAACCCCCTTACTCTTGAAATAACAACATATAATAAATGTACTGTCAGGTAATACATTACATTCCTAACTACATTAGGCATAGCCCCTCAATGACACACTTCAAGGGAAACCTTGTTGTGTGAATGGGTAACAGAATACACACCCCTGGGATCATGTATCCCAAAACCATACAGGCAGGGGGTGGGGGAGTCTGTCCAGTTTGATAGCTGTGAGACCTGTTGGGGAAATTCAATGGTGTTGAATTGTGACATTAACATGCCCTCTTTAGATCACTAAGTGCCCCTATCACCCTCCACAATCCCAGTCTTCAACAACTTCTAGCAACTCTGCCTGGAATTGCTTCATTGGCTATGCTTGACAGAGGCTCAGTTACTTCATCAATTTCATCAGTGGTGTGGAGAAAGTCAACACACTATAGCTATGCTTCTAATTGCCCTTGGGCAGATAGGTAGTAGGCTATCTGTGAACCTCTAAAGTGCAGACCATCACAGCCATAATATGTGAATAAACAGACCTTCAGATCACAATATACACTGAGAAATCACCATGTAGTCAGGAAACAGTTAAGTACAGCAAGAACATACAGAACACTGATACTTAGTCACTCCAAAAGCCTATCTTGGAAGCTAGAAGACTTGTATAAGTTTAAGGCTTTCTATTGCTTACCAGTAGGTTACCTACAGGAGAGATGAAAAACAAGCACAGATGGGGAACATGCATGCAGCAATACCATACCGGCCTATGTGTCAGCCTTAGGGTTTGGAATCCTGGCCAAGGCTATTGGCGCCCCCATGGTGTCTTATTTATGAGAGTCTCAAAGGTGAATACCAGCTGCGTAAACAGCACAATAGCAGAATCAATGAGGGTTATGCTACTGAACACCAGGGGTTGTGATCACAATGTGCATGTACTCACAGCACTCCTCAGGATGTACAACATCAACATCTGTGCAGTAACTGAGATCTGTCTTAAGGCTCCTGAGAGCACACCAGCACTACCAGGCTACAACCCATATCACACATTTCAGCCACAGAACATGGACTGACACAGACATGGAGGGGGTGTATCCATATTCATCAGGGATACCTACACCTCCAGGTTAGTGGGGCAGCATGATACCTCTGAGATCGTCCATGTGCAGCTAACATCAGCCACAACTGCAATGTAAACTGTGGCCTGCTACAGATCACCCTCCATGATCCAGGACCACCACTCCACCTACCTGGAGACAGTGGAGAACATGACAGTCCTAACACACACCCTGGCATTGGTTGATGTCAACTACCATACCATTAACTGAGAAACTTACTCCAGTACTCACTTCCAGGCCCAGCGTTTCCTGGAATTTATCACCCCATATGCCCTGTATCAGGTGGCAACCTCCCTAACAAGGGGTGGAAACATACTAGAAGTGGTCATCACCAACATGGGCAACAGGTGCATCACAGCGGAGGTTAACCGGTCACGGGTTAGATCTGACCATGAACTATTCACTGTTTCCACACCCAAGCATCTCCCCCACCAATCGATACCACAGTGTATACCTTTCCTACAGCTAAATTTACACTACTAGTGACAGGGATGGGGGGTTTCACAGCCCCCAAGCTAAGGGGAAACACTGCTCAAGATACAGACAGATTTACAAATGCAGTCTATAAGCACCTACATGGATGTATGGATCATGCCATCACTGGTAAACCAAGACTCACTCCTCCTAGACAAGGACACCAGTCTGGTGGACCTCTGCAATAAACAGGCTATACTACAGAAGTAAGATAGTGTTCCAGACAAACAGCAAATCCCACGAAGGGCAGGCAACTGTGACCAATATTAGTATGATACGTAGGTTCCTCATGACATCATCCAAGGCTAACATCAGCAGGAGAATACGCAAGGATTCAAAAGATAACCACAAAGCCTTCTTTGGCTATGTCAAAGATCTAAGTGGTGACACACAGATTTGCACTGTGCCGGTGAAATATAGCACAAAATATGCTGACCCTACTGATATTACCAACATCCTTGCAGATACATCCAGTGCATACTTCACTCCCTAAAGAACCCACAACACTACCCAAAGGTACAGTATCCCATACATCAGAGACACACAGGTGGAAATGGCCCTCTCTAACAGCAGAACACAGCATCAATGGAGGCAGATGTTGTCCCAGACTGCATCTTGCAAACTGTACAAGACAATCTGACCCCCCACCTAATTAAGCTTTCCAACCTCAGCCTGTCCACAAGCTACATGCCCATACAATAGCATGTGGCAACAGATATTCCACTCCATCAAGGTGGAATCACAACTGACCATGGTAACTACCACCCCATAAGCCTGACTAGCCTGATCTGCAATGGTATGGATCACATCCTCATGGCACTCATTAACAAAGACATTGGTAACCTCTAAACACGTGACCCAACCCAGGTCAGCTTGGTTGAGTGCCATTCATGCCTACTGAACTCGTTTGACATCTTACATACAGTCACCAAGACAGATGACGGGGGAGGTGGTTCACACATACTACCTGGACCTCGCCAAGGCTTTTGACACCATGCCCCACTCAGGTATTATTGATAAACACACCAGCCTGTACATACACCCATACATCACAGGTTGGGTTGCCAACGGGCTTACACACAGAACCCACATGGTACGAATTACGGTTTCCAGGTCCGACTCTTGACCAGTCATGACTGGTGTCCCACAGGACTCAGTCCTGGGAGCCCTACTGTTTGGCATATACTTCTCAGAGGTACAGGCAAACACAGGTGGACTACAGCAGACCATGTTTGGCAATGACTGTGAACTGGGAGCCATGATTGATAGTCCAGCTGACACAGACATCCCTCAAGGGGCCTCACAGAAACCGTCACAGGGTGCCAACATCACAGCCTCCAGCCAAGTGCCACTAACTGCATGGTCATTCCATTGTGGAATATTAAGCACCCACATATTAATACATAAGTGGCAGCCACTTTAATATGGACGAGGTAATGGGGTATCTGGGGACTAAGGTAGATAGTGATCTCCCCTTTGACAATTATATCTCCACAGTAGTTAGGACATCCTTCTATGTAGGCCATCTGATTACTAAAAGATTCCCATCTAGACATACTAGGGTTATAGTGCCCCTTTACTCATCACTCATCAGTCCCATCATAGGGTTTAATAACCCATTTGGGATGTACATCAGAAGACACTTCCAACAGCTGGGGGGTCCACGAATGTACCTCGCCAAGGGGAATACTGGCCTCCAGCATATGGCCTATGCAGCCAGACTGAATAAACTCCTGCTTTACTCAGTAGCATCTCGTTTACCCAGAGATGATCTCCACTGGTCAACACAGCCATGTCGAACTCAGACTTAATGGATATATTCCACCTATGGGAATCCATGTCACAGTGAGCCACACACTGTAGTGAACTGAACCTTGCCACAACAATAACTGGAAGATGCTGGAGAGACAGATCCCAGTCACAGACACTCCCCATACTTTGAAACAACATCCCTAACTACATTATACAGAGCCCCTCACTAACACTCTGCAAGAGAAACCTTGAAGAGTGGCTGGGGAACAGTAGATGCACCCCAGGGATCCCACCATTGGCTCTGCTCCACAGAGGGTCAGTTAATGAATCAATGGGGTGGCAAAAGCTGACACATTTTGGCTGGGCTTATGAATGGCCTCCGGCAGTTGGCCAAGTACCTACCTATGAATCTATACATACAGTATCAGCACATGCTGATAGCTTCATTTACTCTTCAGGTGTTGACTTAACTTGTGCCAATGGCAGTTGTGTGTGCAATAGTTGAGGGCTGCCTATGTTGGAAGCACACAGTAGACTGCCTATACATGACTATTTACAGGTAGTTTTGTGTGTGTGCCATCCATTTTTACTGTGTGTGCAGGTGGAGAAAGGTGTCAGTCCCTAGGTGCCTACACTGCCAGTGTGTGTGCTATATGTTCCCTCTTTGCCAAGGCATGGGCATACTGGGCACGCCTCCATCTGCCTATTGGGGCTGGCTCAGGGTGTTCATGTTCTGAGTACCTCTGTGCCTGTGGGCCCTTGGCAATGGTGGTGGGCTGTGAGGGCCTTCAGCATTCTGTCCCTGCAGCAGCTGTTTCCACAGGACCATATTGTGTAGCATGGCACATACTATGAAGATGTGGGCACACGTGCCTGGAGAGTACTGCAAGGCTCCACCAGATATGTCCAAGCAACGGAACTGTGATTTCAGCATCCAAAACACACGGTCTATGATGATTCTGGTTTGTGCGTGTGCCTCATTATGGCATTTCTGTATGGGTGTGTGTGTGTTTCTGATGGGAGTCATCATCCATGGTTCCAGTGCATAGCCAGCATCCCCCACCAGGGGGCCATTTGGGATGTCCCCCCTGGCAAATAACTGATACTGCTGTGAGGCACCAGATGTGGAAGTCGTGATAGCTTCCAGGGCTGCCAGCACACGCATCCATGATAATGCCCTGGGCATTGCACAAGACCTGGCAGTTGATGGAGGGGTATCCCTTGCGGTTTATGTAGCACTACCCTGCTCACCGGGTGGTGACTTGATATGTATGTGCGCCCAGTCTATTGCACCCAGTACCTCCGGGTATTGTGCCACACAGTGGAAGAGACATATATTGCTGGCCAACTCCTACTGCATTCAGGGAAAGTATATGTGCTCATTGGCATGTGGTAACATAGCATCCAGGAACGGGTGTAGTACCCTGGATGCTGATGCCTGTGAGATCCCCCAGTTGGTCTTTGAAAGGTACCTGTAGCTAGTATTTTCAGGCTTACACATACCTTTGTATCCACTGGGATGGGTTTCCCTCTGTTTGTTCTGGTTCTGAAGCGTGGCCGGCACAGCTCCACAAGTTGCTGTAGGATGTCCCTGTCCACCCTCTAACACTCTACTATCTCTAGATCATGTAGCCCCTGGTAGGTTACCCTTTGTCTGAACACCCTCCTCCTCCTCTGGTGCCTGAGATGGTTGTGTGCATCATCCTCCACACCACCTTCAGTCTCCAACACATGCTTGTGGATCAAAGCTATGGCAGCCCCTAACATGTACATACTAAAAGTTCCCCATCTGTATACACCACTGGTGCAGAGTGTATGGGAATACACAAATGTGTGTGAGGTGCTTTCACACTTTATACTATTGTGCTATGGATGCTGCTGATGTCATTGGGTGTGTATGAGCTTTTCCAGCTGCAGCGTGTCTTAGTTATGGGTTTTGCAATGAGTACTGCAAGTGTGGGGCATTTACTGTGGAGATCTGCTTGCCTGCCTTGATTAATCTGTTGCCCTTTAATTCACTTTTAAACCTGGATCCCCTCCCATTATCAGGCATGCATCCACCTGCCATCTTTCTTGTTTTGTACTTTCCCTACCCAGTCATGGCTAAATGTGTCTTATAGCTGATATACTGCAAATCGGCTTTGTTCTGCTTTGACACTTTACTGTTTTCTTTGCAGTACAGCCCCTCCCCTTTCCTGCTCTGCAGGTAGCTGCTTGTAGCCTTGTTAGCTGTTGTCAATGGCCCACTGTAGGCTCCTAGGTGTTAATTAGTCATTTGTACTCCAATTTCACTGCTGCAGCATTTCCTTATTTCTTTCCTATATCCTTTCTGTTTCAGCTGCAGTGAGCGCTGCACAAACCCATTTACCAGGTTTACGCGCATTTTCATCTCCATTCACATGCATACTCAGTTATCTTGTGTACTCTCAGTTAAGCATAGCTATGGCCAGTTCAACACACCCCTATCCTGCAGCTTTGCCTAGCTAGGGGCAAACCGGTTTAGCAATGCTCCAATGTGCTTACAGCAATGGCGACACACCCCTCTCTTGATGTCATCTTTATCTCAAGGGCACACCTCAGTGTTATAACGCTACACTGTGAGGTGCATCCTTACACCAGTGGGGAATCTGTGATTCACTATTACTCCTCTCATTTGCATGGCATTGCCTACTAATTCCTAGCTACTGCGCATAACACTGTCACAGCCCCTTAGCAACCCTTGCACCATAGTATGGTGTAGCATGCCTGCCATTGACTATTATGGGGAAACCGTGATATGTGTTTCATTGCAGTTTAATTCTATATTCTTATATTTTCCTTGCGATCCCCTTTGAGCTCCGCTGCCCTGCACTTCCTCATCGTGATAGTGCGACTATATATATTAAATGTTAATTTTATATTTTGTACATTTTTTATGCCAATGGTTATATATTTAGCCATTGGCATATATTAACAATATAATACATGTGTTTGGACGGCTGTCATGGCTCCAATTTTATGTTTGCAAAAATGTAAACCGTTTTCTACGGTTTACATTTCTGCATGCTTACACTATGCCTGCACCACTTCCTGGATCGCTACATACCTTCATTTGCATTCTACACAGCTGCACATGGGGTAATTAGCATACAGGGCCCAGGGGTTGTGTGGGCATAGCGTACGCTGGTAGTGCATGTGGGAGCAGCTCGTACCTGGATCGTTCGGTGGCCATATTTGTTGTTAGAAAGCCTGGCACAAGCTTCATGAATCCCGGGGCTTATCTTTTGATATTTTTGTGATCCTCACAAATTGCATTTTGATGACAGCTCGTTCTTGAGGCAGGGGTGGCAGATATTAAAACAAAGATAGGCATTCAGAAATGTAGGCTTTCTGTATAGAGACTCAAACGTCCCATTATTTTTATACATGGTATCAGTCAAATAGTTTACAAAATCAGTAAATGCAGACTGTGTAAACCTCAAAAAATGGTACTGCCAGGATAGTTAAAAAATCTTCCAACTTGAGAATAATGCCATTCAATTCATGCAACATTTCTAACATTTTTCTAGAATAACCCATAAAAAATCATAAGCACAATGGCCCCACACTTATTAGGATTCATAATTCATAAAGAAGCATCATTAACCAGAACCTTAAACAGAAACTTTTCTTCCATGCCCAAATTATCCTTAAAATATCTACTACAATTATGTTCAGCTCTGTAAATTTCCTTCTCACAGGCTTTTTCAAACATCTGTAGGTATGAAGGGAGATTAAATGAGGTCTGTATCACATCATCAAACTCTTAATTTATCGAATACCTAATCGTCAAACCCTAATTGTCGAACTATCTCTTCAGTGAACGACTTAATCATCGAAGTGGAATTCATCAAAAGCCCTGCAATGCAATCCACATACATGTACTGAAATATTCACTGTATATGACATGCTGCACAACATCATCCTGAGAAAACAGCTTCAGTAGGATCACCAAGAGGTAGGGGCACACATCCTACCACCAATGGCAAGGTCACCACAGCCACATGCAGGTGAGGAGTCAGAGGGAGATCCAGCAGCTGCTGTGGGTGTAGGCAGATGTAGGTGTGCTCAATATGCCCTCACACTGGTTAAGAAACAGCACATAGCACACTCACTCACCATCTAAGGGGCTAAAGCCTTCATCCTATGTACATACATATAATAACATTGATGCCAGACAATGCTCACAACCTTTACCTGCCCATGTAAAGGCTGTATACTCCTAGCATCAGACAGAGTCAGCCCTGAACTGAAACTGTAGCAACTGCTGGATTTACAAGGTAAGTGTTGAACTTGGAGTGCATTGTGTAATAATATGAATGACTGGCATATCTTTGCATGTTGTTACTTGGTGGTGTAAGCAAGTAAAAGGTGGGTGATTTGTACAGAAATTACCTTAACATATGACGGTAGAGACTTATTTAACCTATATGTGTAAGTAGTAGACCTCAGGCATCAAAGATTCACACAGTCATACCTCTCAAAAATAGTGATGGTCACTGCATGCCCTCAGTTTAGCACCATACATTTGTAATGGAAAATCATTAAAGAGAGAAGTTAGAAAGTAATGAGACACATTTCAGTTTCAAACTTCACAACCCTCACAAGATCATTAACAATACTGATGCAAATAAACTGTAATGCTATCAACTGTCTAACTTTCTAAGACCAATACAAGTCAAAGGTACAATTACCAATTCAACATCGCAAATGCAGATATTGCTAAGTCTGCTACACACCCTATGCATCAGACATAAAGCTTATGTATCCCTGAATCCAAAAGATAGCAAACAAGGATATGGAACAATTATCATCACTTGCAAAGCGTGTTGTATGGATTGGCACCTAGGCTGACACAAAAGGTCAATGAGTATGTGTGTGAGTAAGAAAGAAAAGCAGGCAGACATTCGGATAAAGTAAGAAATGACCAGTGAGACAAAATAAGTTTTAAGCTTTACGGTTGAACCATGTAACTGTTGTGTGTGTATGTCTGTACGGGTCCTCCAGGTAAAATCAAAAGGCAATCAAGGAGAACTAGCATAGCTGGCAGGTGGAATGTATCAGAATCAGCCAATTACACATGCAGCAGCCCAGCACACTAATATAAGCTATGCAAACACCCTACAGACTGGTTTTCACCACATACCCTACACCACCGGTGTACACAGACAGGGCATTTTTTACTAAAACTAACTAAAAATGTTAGAGGCTGCTGCTGCTTTACTCCATCAGTATGTGCTAGAGACCGAGGTTGGTGAGGAGAAGAATGCTGACAACTGACCCACAGTGAGGAGGAGAAGAGTGTACAGACCCAGGGTAACCTACCAGGGCCTACATGAGCCAGAGATAGTAGAGTGCTATAGGGTGGACAAGGATATTCTACAGCAAATTGCTGAGCTGTGCCAGCCACACTTCACACACATAGAACTAATAGAGGGGAACCCATCCCAGTGGATACCAAGGTATGTCTAGGCTTAAAAATACTAGCCACAGGTACCTTCCAAAGACCAACTAGGGATATCATGGGGGTCTCACAGGTATCAGCATCCAGGGTACTCCACCAGTTCCTGGATGCCATGACACAACATGCCAATGAGCACATATATTTCCCCACCTCCCGTGAGGCACTGACCAGACATATGCATCTCTTCCACCATATGGCAGAATACTCTGAGGTAGTTGGCGCTATAGACTGCATGCATATACACATCAAAGCACCACCTGGTGAGCAGGGCAGGGTCTATATAAACTGCAAAAGATTCCCCTCCATCAACTGCCAGGTCGTGTGTGATGCCCAGGGCATTATCATGAATGTGTGTGCTGGTAGCCCTAGAAGCTATTACGACTCCCACATCTGGCATTGCTCACAGCTGTATCAGGCGTTTGTCAAGGGAGACATCCCATATGGCTATCTAGTGGGGGATGCTGGCTATGCACTGGAGCCATGGTTGATGACACCCATCAGAAATGCACACACACCTAAACAAGAACACCATAATGAGGCACACGCACAAACCAGGATCATTGTAGAGCATTTGTTTGCCTTGACATATCCGGTGGAGCCTTGCAGTACTCTCCAGCTATGTGTAAACAAATATTCATAGTTTGTGCCATGCTACACAATATGATCCTGTGGAAACAGCTGCAGCAGGAACAGCACGTGGCAGGGCCACACAGCTGCCCACCATTGCCAAGGCCAGCACAGGCATAGAGGGAGGGAACAATCTGAACCTGCCCCTGTAGGCAGAAGGAGGTGTGCACAGTATGCCTGGGCCTTGGCAAAGAGGCAATGCATAGCACACACTGACACTGTAGGGACCCAGAGACCGATACCTCTCTCCGATTCGCACATACAGTAAAAGGGATGCCAAACATGACACTACCTGAGCTTTACCATGTATAGGGAGTGTACTATGTACATCCAACATAGTCAGCCCTCCAGCACCATCCCATCCCATCAACAAGGTAAGTCCCCCTTCCTATCAATTACTGAATGGAGCAGTATGTTCTCATACTTGTATGTATGATATGATGCAAGCATGCAAGAGAATTGGGTGGCTGAATGGGATAGCAGCAGACAGCTATATGGGACAGCAGAAAATTCATAACAAATACTGGTAGGCAGCACTACACAAAGGGTGGCCTAATGGTTAAGGTGTTTGCCTTGCAAACACATAGTGCAGGGTTTGAGTCTCACAAGGGACAATTGGCTAGGCTTAAAATGGCTCGCAAGGGCAGTTAGCTTAGTACTAATCTATGAACCTATGGACCTATGAACACAATGTAGCAACCCCCACTGCAGTACATGTGATGAAACAAAGAACTGTGGGTGTCAATAGGTCACACACATGGATGTCAATGAGGGTCACATACCCACCAATAGCCTCACCCAGCAGGACAGGTGTAGATGACCATGAAGAAAGGCTGGGCTAAGGTCCGCAAAGGATGGCAATGGTGAACAGCCCCCCACCAGATCTACACTGACATATTACAACAGATCTGGAAGTTGCATTCTAGTTCTGAAGAGTAGGAAGTCTGAAACTAAAATATATGCCATTAAGATCAAACATGTGTACTCTACTAATATGCCTCCTGTCTGCATGATAGGTCATAATACAATATGAAATGGAAGCCAACAGAGTAACTGAAATACCAGTACAGTCATTTCAAATGTTAAAGTCTGCAGGTGTGCATCCCCCCCAATCCCATTTAGAAATGCAGTAACAAATGGCATACAGCACTGTCAAATGGTGTACAGTCCTCTGGCAAAGGCCCATGCCTCATCCATAGTGCCAATGTACGGAATGTCAGGGGGTCCCAACTAACAACCTAACACAGTAAACAGAAAACAAATGGAAGGCCATGTTGGCAAATGTCAGTAGCATGCCTCCCCATGTCCTTCTGCAAGGACTGTGGATCAGGCCATAAATACTACTGGAATAAAGGCCCAACTATAGGGATACCTCTGAGATATTGCTTACATAATGTTAAGTGGAGAAGAGAGGGGGGGTGTAGATGCATGGATGTCATGGAGTGTGTGAAGTTCGAAACTCTAATGTCCACCCATACTATTCCCGACTGCAAACCCATGAATGAATAGCCACAAAACCGCTTGTAAACCACAATGTGAAGGTAAACTGTCCAGATATATGAGTTCTGCCTCTGGATAACCTTGGTGTATCTGTACAGCTGAGAGGTTATGGCCCCAGCATGATATGGCCATTCCGTGAAGTTGAGAAAAGCAGGAGGGGATCCCCAGCCAGCATACTAAGAAGGTGCTTGACCATTTACACAGAATCAGCAATCTATTGTCTGTAGCTATCCCTCCACAATGGCAAGTGTGTGCCAGAATGTGTAGTCTACATGCCTCAGAATATTGGTCACAGCTTCATTCATCTTGTATTTCCCGGTAAAAAACTGTGAGCAACGAATGATAACTGTAGTAGTTGATGACATGACTCATCACAGTGTAAAACAGTACATATGTCAGAAAATCTATGCTACAACCAAACATGTCACAAAAGCAGCACAGACAGCAATAGTTACAGTATCCCCTGTATGTTAAGCCCATTGTATCTCCATATTGGCAACCTATCTACAGATATCCTGCAGAAACAGTTTGCTAGGTGTAGCTGTAGCACACAAAACCCTGAACTGGAGTCCAACCCTCCTTGGAATGGATGCACACACTCAATATAGGTCATACTGGGCATGCTCCTACACTTACAGAAATGAAGCCCATGTCTCCCACCACAGTGGACTACAGATATTGGTTATTCACAGATGTCTATGCACCCACATCAAATTGTACACCACTGATACTTCACACACACACATTGGATAGGAATACTCACACATATCTAAGGACAACATAATATAATATATCAAACATACACACACACAGATGTGGAAAAGAGAAAGACCGACAGTGACAAAGAGAATCCCATTATGAGGCCTCTCCCAACCACTACACATCCCATCGGCCTATATCACATGATGTGCTGATGTCATTCACTGTAGAAATACCTTTGGTTAGCCCTTAGCCCTATAGTCTCAGTGGTTCTTGTGATAACTGTGTAACACTACAGTACAAATAGGTATCCATGTAACAGTTGTAATCTCAGTCCTGTCAAATATAAAGTTTTATGTGAGTGTGTATGTGTGTGTTTCTAGATGAATATGGTTGAGGCGATTCACACTCACTAAACTTCCCTTACTCCTCCTTCAACACTGCTGCTGATGTCACTCACCTTCAAAGATATCTTTGGACAGGTGTCTAATATATAAGCTTTATGGTGCTTGCAATAACTGTGTAATACTATAGTGTAGCAAACTAGCTAGGTAGGAGCTCCGATCCTGGCAACTGTATAAATGTGAATGCTTGTGACAGAGTGTGTGTATCCTTGTAGAGACCTGATTATGCGGTCATTCACACTTACAACACTTCCCTTACCCCTCGTTTAGCACTGCTGCTGATGTCACTCACCTTCAAAGATACCTTTGGATAGCTCTCCAGCATGTAAGCTCTGTGGCGCTTGTGATAACTGTGTAATACTGTAGTGTAGCAAACTAGTTAGGTAGGACTTCCCATCCTGATCTTGGCAACTGTGTAAATGTGAGTGTTTGGTGTGTATCCTTGTAGATACCTGATTTTGTGGTCATTCACAATTACAACACTTCCCTTACCCCTCCTCTAACACTGCTGTTGATGTCACTCACCTTCAAAGATACCATTGCACAGTTCTCCAACATGTAAGCTTTGTGGTGTATGTGATAAATGCAGAACAATGTAGTAGCAATAACTACATAGGTAGGGGTTTGAATCTCACTCCTGGTAAGTGTTTGTGTATATGTCCATACCCCAAATATTTTGGGGGTCTATATTAGAACATCGAAGTGTTAAAACATCAAATGTTCTAATATCGACCCCTATTCAGCAAACATTTGAAATAGCGAAGCTGCAGAACACTGAATATTTTCCTAGGGAAAGTATTCAGTGGGCCGTTTCTGCAGCTTTGCTATTTCATCGACTGTGGTGCAAAGATTACGGACCGGGTTAAGGTAAGTGCACAAATGGACTGAGGTAAGGTGAGTGTGCGTTAGTTAGGGACCTTAGGATTAGGGGTGGCTTAAGGTAAGTGGATAGCTAGTAGTGTATGTATGGTTTAGTGTAGGGTTCTGTGAAGTGTGTATGTGTGGATTATATATTTTGGTGTGCTTGAGCTGTGTGTGTGTTTTCTCGGAACAGCAAATTTTTTTTCCTTGTAAATAATGACCTGTTCTGAGTGTTTGAGTATATCACATTTCGAGATTCCAAGGTCGAGCTTATGGTGTCTGATATTTTGGAATTTCGATAATGTGATATAGACCTGGTTTTGGCCCCATTTACACCCAGTACACATCTCAGTGCCTGAATTTAGCAGTCCTGCAGATATCATTCACCTTACAAGTCCCTGTTAGCAACCCTAAACCATGTAAGATCAGTGGTGCATAATGGTCCGAAACGATAGTTAGATAGAAGTTTGAACCTCATTCCTGACAAATGTAAATGTGGGTGCAGGTAAAATATTTTGTGGAATCTCTCATCCACTACATCACCCAGTGCCAGTATTTACAAGGGCTGGTGATGTTCTTCACCTTAGAAGTACCTTGGGACAACATCCATCCTATAAGCTCTGTGGTGCATGTGATAAATGTGTAACACTATAGTAGCAATACATAGCTAGATAGGGATTCGAAACTCAGTACTGGCAAGTGTGTGTGCCTGTCATCAGTACCCTGTGTGGGGATTGGTGTGTTTGTGTAATAACAGGATCCATTGGGTGTGGGTTTTGCTAAATTATTATGTTGAGGACCTAGTATATGTCACAATGTCCACATTACAAGGCCAACAGTTGTCAAACACCATAGAGGTTGGTGTAGACAATCCACAGCCCTCAATGTCTGGTGCCTTGTGCAATGACTACGTGACAGTATGGATTAGTGAACAATATAGGCAACCCCTCTAATACTCAGAGACCACTCTCCACCCATGAATCATGCACAAACACACTTGGCTAGGCAACAACCACTATATCAGTAGTTCCCCTGCATATTGCCTCACAGATAGTACCCACGGTGTGATTTCTGTGGACTACATGCCCGTTGACCACAACAGTGCCACTGACATTAGAAAGTACTTTGATGTGTTACATCACCTGACTGTGTGTTATCCAGCAAGTAAAAAGACATGGCACCCTGTTCCATCCCCTCAGTAGCCCAATCAATGTGTACAGTGGCCCTTTTCCCATGTTCCCCACTGGACACCTGCAACAACTGTAGAGTCTGCAAACGTACCCCACAAAGGGAATACTATGCCTTATACACATGCCATGTATGGACAGACACAAATAATTCCAATGAATACCCGTATCATACTGTCAATGTAGGTGCAATTGCTACCTCAGTTACATAGCCAGGTCTTACCAAATGAGGTCAGGAATGCTACATCAGAGTATACCAATCTGACCACACAACATGTCCCAGAGACCTCAAGCACATTGCTGCACTTCAAAGAACATGCATGTGGGACATGTGCACAACCCAGATACTGTCCATGTTATGGAATATAAATCACATACATGGGAAGCAGTGCACATCACTGGCCACCCACAATAGAAATCTGGATGAGTGGATGGGGAATACAATACCCACCCCTGGGGACCACTCCAGTGACTATACTCTTGAGCCACACTGGGGACTATTTTCATGTGGCCTGATGCCAGGGTATTCCCTTGGGTTAGCCTTGTAGAGCCTTCAGGCCCATTCACCTACTACACACCTATGAAGCAATGAACCTATGGATCTCAGTACTGGCAAGTGTGTGTGTGTGTGTGTGTGTGTGTGTGTGTGTGTGTGTGTGTGTGTGTGTGTGTGTGTGTGTGTGTGTGTGTGTGTGTGTGTGTGCGTGTGTGTGTGTGTGTGTGTGTGTGTGTGTGTGTGTGTGTGTGTGTGTGTGTGTGTGTGTGTGTGTGTGTGTGTGTGTGTGTAAATAGTAATCCCAGTGTGTTTGGTTGATGAATAGCCCCTGTGACTGTGGTTATTAGCAATCAGAGGTGTGTCCAAACCAGAACATGTGCCATTCTCCATTCTACAACAGATGTTGTAAATCAACATATATCTATGTACAACCCTCAGCCCTATAATCTGTGAAGCATATGCTATCACTGTGTACCCTGCCTATGACATAGTGGATGTGTTACCACACTGCCATACCCCATGGCCTTGATGCAGGGCCACATCCTGGTGACACACAGATGCCTAGAATGGAAATGGGATACAGCATGTGAGAACACATTTACTCAGCACTTCACTAGTAGGGGGAGAGAGGGGTAAAGTTGGCACTGAATGTGTTGCCAAGACTGTGGCCAATATCTGTTCTCTCAGGATAGGTATTAGCATTGTGCAGCAACTCACAGCACTTGTGTTTAATGCTGTGGAGGTTGTTGATGTAACTATCAAAGGCTGTTGTGACTGTTGTCAGTGTCTGCTGAATCTCTGCTGCCATAGATGTCTGCCTGGGATTCTATGAGGGATACAAAGTTGTGTTTGAGGCTAATAAGGGAGTTCAACAGTCATGGGATACCACCTTTCCCTGCAACAGTGTCCTCCTTCTGATGTACACTTTAGTAATGCCAGGGGATCATCACATTCTCTCCCAGTGCTTGGAGGACAGTGTCTGGGTTCTGTTGGCACTGGATAGTAATATGCATTCATGTACCTGTTTGTACAGTACCTATTTGTATGATTCCACAGTCATGCAGCTAATTCCCATTGCCATGGAAGAAGTGAAGACATCCACCCCTGTTTTCATGGCTGCAAAATCAGCTTTGGAGAGGTTTTGCCAGTTGTTTATCTTTGTGGGGGTTGTGGCTGACATGTTAAGTTCCATGTTGATTACAGTCTGTGTGAATCTCACTATGCAGGGATTGACATCTGTGGATGAGCAACAGTCCCATATTTAAGTGGTTGACACAGGTCAAGGTTGTTGCATCCTCTACCAGGGGTCAGTATGAGCTGGTCTATTGCAATAGAAATGATGAATCCCAGAAGTGTTGGGCCACTGTACTGGTGCTTGGCTACATTCCCCAGGTGATGGAGGAGTAGTTGAAGACTCGTACTATGTCAGTGTTGCGTTGGACCATCATAGATGGCAGGGTGTTGTGGAATGTGCATTGATAGTCTAGGGACATAGATGTGGACCCATAACAGGCTATGGTCTGGATTGCACTATTATCCCACAGGGCAGTTGTACTGGAAGTATCTCCAATGCATTATGATGGGATACTAGTCTAGAGGTGTTCCTATCCATAAAGAATATGGAGACAACACCACCTGTGGAGGTGTGGTGTGGTCCATGTTTAGGGGCTGACAGCTGTGGAATGCATCATAGCCTGATACTGCAGGTCTGCTGTCTGTTGCTGTGAACTACCTATCCATTACAGCAGACACGTGTCCTCCACTCAAACAACTGCTATGAGTGACTGCATCCTGACAGTTAGATGTCCATTGTTGAGCAGTATGACCCTCAGACTGTATACATGTGTAGCTGTTATGGTGGTAATAGCATTAGGAACACTGCCTAATAAGGCACCGTTGGGGTGGAAAGACACTTAGCCAATACCTGGCAACCCAGCGGTGACAGATGTAGGACATCCATGGCAAGTCATTGGGTTCTGTCAATCATGTGATCCCAAGCAAGAGAGGTTCTGGATCCCCTGAGAATGACACATAACACGTAAGCCAATGTTGCAGTCAATCATCTGTTGATAGTACCACAGCATCATTCCGGGTGACAGTGGTACACTGCCCAGAGCTACTGTCACACCTGCCTGGACTGCATAATCAGAGAGTTCGACCATGTCTCCTGTCATGTAGTCCAGGGAGGTGTGTCCCAAGTCATTCACACCCACATGGATATGGAGTGGTACTCATAGTTGTTGTGGAGTGACATGACTGGCTGTGTCATGTGTTAGATGCTGGCATGTGATAGATATTTGGCTGTTACCTGCTCAATATTCAACTTAGTGAGTGGGATGTGTGTGCCTCAGTATTGAATTACCTATGATCACTGTATTGTGCAAGGTGGTTAGCCTTAGGAGCTTAGGTTGGGGGTATACTGTGTAGGTTAAATATGTGTCCCTTGGCATGTGCCATGTCACAGTGTCTGAGTGGGTGTCTGCTTTGCTGGTCTGTGCTGTTTGGGTAACTGTCCATTGAGTGCCTTTGGGAAGGTGGGTATGTGGCTTTTCACTGTATGTCATGGCTGCCAAAGTGGGTGTCATGGTGAGATATTTGTTCCACATGGTGTGGTGCAGGTGTTCATCTTATCTTCTTGACCTGCTAGTCCAGTCTTTACTGGAGAGTGCATATGTCCACATTGGGTGATATATGGGTAACCCTCACAGGTCTGAATGTTTGGAGTGTAGAGGGGAGGGTTGTCTGTGTACATGAGGCAGTTGCAATAATGCACCAGAATGGACAAGTGCACCAGGTTAATGAGTGAAAGCACAGATAACCACCCTTCAATCATGCCAGGAGGGGTGGACATAACTAGTAAGTACTGGGGCTACATCTGTGATGAACGAGTACTGCTGATGGCTCACAGGTGTGTCACACTTCTTGATACAATAACCTGGTGAAGTACCAAGCCATAATGCTAGTTGAAGTGCAAGACACAATGAACTAGCATGATGTATGGGTGGAACAGAAGACAGACAGTTTGCCACCTGTAATACTTTATGACAGCTGTGCAGTTATCAGCAGCTTTGGACATGTGACAGTTCAGTAAGCTCTGTAGCACATGCAGTAACTGCATAACACTATAGTAGATGTACCTAGATAGGGAGAAGTTCTAATTCCAATACTGGCAAGTTTGTGTGTGTGTGTGTGTGTGTGTGTGTGTGTGTGTGTGTGTGTGTGTGTGTGTGTGTGTGTGTGTGTGCGTGTGTGCGTGTGTGTGAGTGTGTGTGTGTGTGTGTGTGTGTGTGTGTGTGTGTGTGTGTGTGTGTGTGTGTGTGTGTGTGTGTATGTATGTGTGAATCATGTACTATCTGGCTTATGCCATTCTGACCTGTGTACTACCCTTTCACGTCCTTACATTCCAATTTCATAGACCTGTTGATGTCATCCACCTTAGAAGTACCTTTGGAGGAGGTGGAACTGTATAATCTCTATGGTGTATCTGATAACTGCATAGCACTATAGTAGAAATACTGAGATAGGCAAGAGCTCTAATCCCAATACTGGCAAGTGTGTGTATCATGTACTGTCTGGCTCATACCATTTTTGACCTGTGTACTACCCTTTACACTTCCCTACACTCCAATTTCATAGACTTGTTGATGTCATCCACTTTAGAAGTACATTTGGAAGAGGTGGAAATGTATAAGCTCTGTGCTGCATCTGATAACTGTGCAGCACTATAGTAAGAATACCTAGATAGGTAGGAATTCTAATCCTAATGCTGGCAACTGTTTCTGTTTGTGTGAGGATCATATCTTCTGCGGCTTATACCATTTTGATGTGTATACCATACACGGCTGGTGACCACCTCCTGCTGCCATTACTTTATATAGTGAGGTAACAGCATCTGCCTCACATGCAGCAGATTAAACCATTGTACAGTTCTCTGTACAGATGTGTCTGGAATATCCATATGTTTGAAACCTATACATAGTTGGAAGTGGTCTGTGTGCCTTAACAATGCCCATGTATGTGATATTATAGCCAAATAGGCCACAGTGAGTGTACTGACACATATGGCAGCATGAGGTATCATACCTGACTGAAGCATCATGCTGATAGGATGTCTGCCACCCTCACAGGTGGCCAGCCTTGTAGATGCAATACATGAGTCCAGATGCTTGGTTTTCCAAGTAAACTGTACCTGTTATGGGTCACATTAAAGGCTATAAGAGGTGTGGACTGTCATATTGTGGTCCTAATTAGTATGTAACAGGAACACCTTGCATCTTAAGACGGGTGTGTACTCAGTTTATATCCACTGTATACCAGTAATGTGTCACACATAAACCTACATTATGCCATTTGTCCAGCACAATTTGCTGGCCTCTGTCCAGATGCCTTGGCACTGACAAGCTGTGAGGTATGCTACAGGAATGTTGAATTCACATCAGATAGGACCCAGTGGTGAACACTGTGATGCAATACAGTTAGCCCCAGCACAAGTGAACATGCACAACAAGCAATATACCTATTACATAAAGAAATATAGCTATTACTGATGGTTGTGTGTATGGTAAATTGCATGCACTTCACATGCCTGGGGTATTTCCATGCAACAACAGAACAATGTCATACTCACCAGCTTCAGGCTGCTGTCCCATATGCAGACCAGAGGGTCCTAGGTAGTTGTGAGAAGGAGTTATTGTCAGCAGGCACACACGTGGCCTTGGTACAGGATGGATGCAGCATGTCTGCACATCTACAGCACTAACCGCAATAATACACAATGTCCTGTCTGCACCATAGATGTGCACCTCTGTGCATTAGAAAACCCCATTCACAACTGCAATCAGACCTGACACATGCATGTAGATACAATACAGATACATGTATTTCTGATACATTAGTGCACTAATCGCCACTGGGTCCTTACCTGCATGCGCCTCATCCAGTGTGTGTGTGCAACCCACCTCCCCAATGTTTCCCTCATCGTCATGGCTTGTGCATTCAGCGTGTGGCCAAAGTGTGGTGAGGACCTCCTTGGTGGGTGTCAGTGTGGGCTAGATAGCTAGGCCCCCACCTGTGGCTAGCCGGTCCCTCGCTACAACAGCAGCCCATTAATGGGTATGGCATTTGAGGGTGGTGGCCCAATGCTGCACATGGACATAAGTTCTGCTGTGCAAGCCGGCATCATTTACCCTGTGGACCACACTGTTCCACAGGGCAGTCCTCTCCCGCACATCTTCGGCTCTCCATCCAAATGACAGGGCATAATGTCCAATCACATATTGAGTGATGATGTTTGTTTCCACAACAGAGAATGCTGGTAGGCAAGCACTCTGCATGTTACCTGGAAGATATAAACAGGAAAAAAGTCACAGGACCTCATACGGTTGTCAAAATGCACATCAACAGTGGATATTACTTGCAAATAATACACACTACACTGAAACCCTCCAAGCTATCATGGCTATAGCAGCTTGCATTACACACCTGTCCCTGAGCTATCCTATTCCCCCCCAATGTTGGACACTTGATTGCATAATCCTCTATCCTCCATTCATTTCTGTGTAGAGGGTTGACAGTGGGCATCTTCCATGTGGATGGTGTGTGGATTGTGGCAAGTCTGTGCTTGACAGTGGTGTTTGATGGAGCTCTGAGCACATGCCTGAGTTCATGTAGGAGGTAGACATTGATGTTATTATGCCCCATGGAGATATGCTGTTGTTGCCATCAGTAGGCAATATGCACATGCTCACCATTGCTGAGGGGAGGAGTGTGGTTGATGTATATATCTCCATGTACAACTGGGATGGACAGGGCGGCGATATTCCCACCTGAACTGTGTGATGCAGGTTGCCTATATACACAGCATGTGTGTATGAGGTGTTCTTTACCTCCACTGCAGGGTGAATTGTGTTGTTTCATCTGAGACTTACAACATATGTGGAGACACGGTTGCAATTTTCCTTGGTGTTGTGGATATGTCCAATTCATAGTCATAGTCAGCCATACAGAAAGTCACCTGTGAACTTACATGCTTCCTCAGATATAGGTGGACTTGCTTCAAAGTTGTTGCCTGCACCTATGTGTCCCTGTACAGCCAATGCAGCAACCTATTATGTGGCTTGTGTATTGCTGCTGTCCACTAAAGGGGATTACTCTACCTTGGTGGAGGCTAGATATACAGGTCAGGTACTGCTGTGTCCATATAACCACAGTGGTTATAAAGGGTACACCCCCTTGATACATTGCCTGGTAGTTGTGCAATTGGAACATGACACCACAAGAACACATTTCATAACAATTCCCACCTGTAGTGTGACCTATAGCCTGTACAATTCAATTGAAAACATAACAATCAGGTCTGTGAACACATATGGAAATAATACTCAGTACAATAAGCCAGTTGAATGAGTGTGCACACCCTTAAACTGATATGTTGTGTATGCACCTCTTGAGATGGTTACATGATTCATTCATCTTGGTCTCTTCACTTGGCAATAGTTGGCCACCTTCCTATAAACACTTTTGGTTGTATTTCAATGGAATGGATAGGTTAGTGGTCACATAAAGATGAGAAACATTGTGAAATGATCTTCTGTGGTCTGATTGTCATACAGCACACATAATTGGTGTTCTAACAGGAGTGTGTACACTTGTGATACCCACTGTATATAGATGTGGATATAGCTGGTAGTGGTAGGCATGGATAGAGGGTCATAACACAGGTGGACACTTCTCTGATTAATAGCTGAATATCATGCCTACTCTAGTACCCATATCAGTGTCAGGGCACTGCAACAACCAGTAGCTGTATACATTTCTGTCTGTTGTATGCCACTGACACTGATATTACACACATGTGCAACATGCACAACCTATGTACCTGAATGCTTGACACCCATGTGATTTAATTTTGTGCCTTCCAACTGAATATAAGCATACATACATGTGCTCAGGGGATATCTGGTATACATTTCTGTTGTATGCTAGCATGGCACACTGTAGTTACAGTCTTGCCACTTGATCATACTTCTCAACCTGTTACAGCAGTACATTTGGACAGTGGCACACATACATGGGTGTCAAAGGGGACATCAGTATTGATACTGTATTAATATAGCCGCACCATACATTGGTATGTTGATTGCACAATAGGGTTTGACATCACTGTGATAACCTGGAAGATGTCCAACAGTCATAAGTAGGCTATTATGTTACAATGTCATTGCTCACAGACCTGCCAATGGTTTGGCTATCATAACACAGGTATATGTGTATGTGACTACAGATATCAGTCACAAATATGCTTATTTTCCAGCAGAACACTGTGAAGTTGAATGTTATTAATTCAATATATTACATGCAGTTCAACACACATCTGCAACAGTACTTTACTATGCACATACCCTCTATAGGTCTCTTAGCTTTACATGGCAAACGTGTCATACTCATAATCACAGGTAACATGGATATGGAAAACATCCCATTAACTGGCCTAGCAGTGGCACAGTCACAACTGTTTTACAGGCACCCCTGTGGTTGTTATATATGAGCTGTCCTTTCCCAGGGTGAGGCAGGCCCCTGAGCTGTGATCCCACCTCACAACCTGTCAGAGCATCACATCTGGACAATGCCAAAAATGATGGTGGGGGATAAATAGGGATAGACTTTAAATATCCCTGTTACAAAGATAGAAAGTTCGTAGAATTATACATTTAGCATTACGGTGAATATTCTTAAGAATGTGGAGTCTTAAACTCAAGTGTTTGTCATTACCTGATGACTTAATTCCTCAGCTATTTGCCAGAATAGTACAGATCGCAGGAAGAACAGACAAAAATACATGATGGTAAAATGTGGACATTCTGTGAAGATCTGGACAGCTGAGAGGTATCTCTGTAATATCTCCCACTGTAGAGAGGACCAGATGCTATGGCCATAGCAGCTGTTCAGCAGGACATTAGTACAGCATGTCTTGGGACAGATATTCTTCCAAATCATATTTCCCGTTATTACAGACCAAGTACTACATTCAATTACTTGCTTTCATGTTCCACTTACCTCTTCACTTTCTTCTCTTCATTTGTTATTTCTCTCTCTCTCTCTCTCTCTCTCTCTCTCTCTCTCTCACTGTGCACTACAGGGATAGAGCTGGTTTGAATTGGTGGCAGCATGGCTTTTGTAGGTGATGCTCATGACCAGGTGATGGCCTGTGCACCTATTGGGGCACAGGCTATCACCTGTGCACCTATTGGGGTTCCCCACTTGCTAATTGCATGCAGAGCAGCTGTGTAGTTCTTCCAATATCCAATGTCATGGCAACACACTTCTAGAAATGAGAGCTCCATGTGGGCATTGGCCCTTTCCCTTACTTGTGAGGAAGACATCCTTGAGTTGTGTGAAATTCTACCTCTTACAACAAGACTTGTGGAGACAAGCCAACTAAATGTTGGGGAAGGTTCAAGACTTAGGGGCAGAATGTGACTATTGCTGTTATGTGTTTGGAATACTTCTAGATTAACAGGGTTTGTCTGCACATGCTATTTCTGCATGGGTTTCAATCTGACAAAGTTCTGTCTCTGCATAGTTCTCAAATGTAGAGCCATCCACATAATGGCCACAGGTTAGACTGTTGTGTATGGGCTGTTCCCCAGACAGGTGTTGTCCTTGGCAAATCATTAGCATACTCTGGTGATTGCATTATGTAGATGGTAACATCCATTTGTTTTTTCTGACTTTATATCCCTCAGAAAATATATGTTACAACAAACCCTGTAACACCAGCAACTTTCTCAGTGTATAACAGCAATATTTCATGTATGGCTGTGTATATGGGCTTCTGTCTACCAATTATGTCAAGCTTTGTCCAGGTGTCATGCAGTAGCAGGTTGATAGGTATAATGGTCTATCATTATTTAATGCTGTGATTCCTGCTGAGGGGAATGGCTGGGAAACATGTTGAAGTCTGTACATTCAAAAGGTTGGTGTATAGAGAGTGCTCTTAGATGGCCTTGTAACATATTTTATGTGGGGGACAGTAACACATGTTTTAAAACAAGGCTGTTAGAACAAGTCAGACATATTACTGATAGAAAATATGTCAGTTCTATAGCTGTACATTTGAATAAATCTCACCATGGGGACAGTAGTGAGTCTCAATGTACTGTTTCTGAAAATGTCTGTTCCTCAGTGTGATGAAACATTCATAAAAGGAAAATTGTTATGTACAGACTCAATGTATTAATATTAACTGTGATACTTTATCCTGTAGAGGGTTAAATGACAAGTGTAATTGGAGGCAATGTATTCAATTATGTGATTAGGTGTTAATAGCTTCTTGTGATTAAGGCATGTATTTCTGGTAATGTGTACTCCTGGAAGACTTTGGCCAAGACATCAGACTATAATAAACATGTGTGAATTACTGGCTGGTTGTATTTTTCCTTGCTATGTTCAGACATTTTATTTGTTTTGCTAAGAGGTTGTTATATGTCTGGCCATTGTGTATAGCCTATCATGATTTTGTAGCAGTGTGCTGTTCACTTATTTATTTGGACTGTCGGGGGGGGGGGCAGATGTGAGTGTCATGGCTGCTTTTGTATCCAACTG
>NC_056737.1:893553465-893610965 GCF_019279795.1 Protopterus annectens
GACCATTCCTAGTATTAGTTCTTTTATTCCACCTGATATTAATGAAACAATTAAGCAATTTTCTGCAATGTTGAATTTTCAAATTATGCAATTGTTTTGTGGGTTTGATAAATATAATGATGTTTCATATAATTTAACCAAGTCTGAATGGAAGTCCCTGATTGGTTTAAGTCAAAGAAGGGCTAGTATAATTAAACCCTCAGACAAAGGGAATAAAATAGCTATTTTACATCATACACAATATTCAACTCTATGTTATGAACACCTTAGGAACAATGAGGTTTATAGAAAATGTGTTATTGCTGTTTACCATGATGCTATAATGCAGTATAAGATGTTATTACAGAAGGGTATAAGGTTAGATTATTTAACTAATGAATATGTTGACAAAAAATTTGGTGTAGAGGGGTGTAAAATACCTGCTTTTTATTGCTTGCTGAAATTGCATAAAAGTTTGAATAGTCCCCCAGGACACCCGATTGTAGGAGCATATAAATTTTTTTTGAATAACATAGGTTTGCTTATACATGAATATTTAAAACCATATGTTATGAAGTTACAATCCTACATTAGGGATTCATTTGATTTTCTGAGTAAAATACAGAACATAATTTGGAATAAAGAATTGTTTGGTTATGGATGTCAGAAGTCTTTAAACCAGCATTAAACATCAGGATGGCATTAAAGCTCTGAATTATTTCCTGAGAGACTCACCCTTGTCTAGTTACACTGTGGAGCTTACGCATTTTTGCTTGTTGAATAACTATTTTGTGTTTGATGGGTTTATATATCATCAGTTTCAAGGAACGGCCATGGGGGCATCCTTTGCCCCATGTATGCCAATTTGTTTATGGCACTTTTTGAGTTGGAATATTTGTATAAGCATCAGTTTGTTAAACATCATGTTACTGCATATTGTAGGTACATTGATGATTTAATTTTTATATGTGAAGGGGGAAGAAATAAAGTTGGGGATGTTTGTCTTGACTTGGAACAGAATATTTATGCTTTAAGTATTGATGATATACTATATGGCATTAAGGTTAGTTTTTTGGATTTAGTGTTGGAGGGGGTGAACTGTGAAGCTACTAAAATGTCTGTCCACAGGAAGTTTGTGGATAATACCCATTTTTTTTACATGGAACCAGATTTCTCCCCCAACATTTATTGGAATCCCTGCCATATGGAGAATTTCTTCATATGCATAGAATTTGTAGTGAATGGGATGATTTTGTGAAAGAAAGGAAGCATACGTTTCAGATGTTTATTAATAGAGGGTATGATTATGATATAGTTAAAAAAATCTTTGTGTGAAGTTGTTGCGTATAGATTGGGGGTAAATTTGTCCAATAGTAGAGAAAGTAATGGGTTGGTAAGTGTTGAACAAAAAGAACAGGTGTATTTTGTTTCAGTGTACAACAGTCTTAGTAAGAGAATAAGTAAGATATTTATACAATTGTTGGAAGTTTCTGATTCAGGATGCTGAGTTAAAAACTATTATATCAGATTATCCTTCTGGTTCATATAAAAGAGGACAACAATTAAAATAATTTTTAGCCTCTAGTTATTTTATTTCACCTAGTGGTGAGTTATATGCAAGTCCTTCTCTGCAGGGCATACATCCCTGTGGGGGTTGTACTATATGTTCTTACATTGTTACAAGTTTTAATAAAATAAATGGGGTTCATTTTTCACCTAGTGATACTTTTCCTTGCAATAGTGAAGGCATCATATATGCCTTAAAATGCCCCTGTAATTTATTTTGCATAGGGGAAAGTAAAAGAAATTTTAAGGCAAGAATGAAAGAACATATTAGGGATATAAAAAAAAATAAGGTTGAAAGTAATGTTGCTATCCATTTTAGAACAAACCATAACAGTGATTATTCTTTATTGCAGGATTGTGTTTTAGAACAGGTTTTTATACAAGTTTGGGAAATCTATAATATTAAGGATAAACTTCTTTATAAGGAATCTGTTTATATGTTACAATTTAATACAATGGTACCTGTGGGTTTAAATTTGGAGATTAATTGGAAGCAATTACTGTGTAACTGAATAATTGACTTGTTTTATTTATTGACTAGATTATACAAGCTGTGTAAAGTTTGTGGCGTGTATTACTCTTGGAAGGCTGTGAGCTGAGGCGCTAGAGTGTTCAAGGTGCTGTTTCATTAAACTGGATTTTTTCATCACTACTGTGGCCAGTTGTGGATTTTTTGCTGCTGCTTCTCATAGAGTTGTTTCATACATTTATACCTTATCTTACCTAGGAGACCTGTGGAGGGAATGTTTGTTAATATTACCTGACTGTTTCTACACATTTTCACAGAATCCTAGTTAAAATTATGCATACAGCTTACTACCACTCCCAGGAGTTGAACCGTGGCTATTTCTGCTAAAAATATGACAAGTGTGTGCTTCATCACAGGGCGCTATTGAGACACTGCTGTCTCTTTCTTGAATTATTTCTTTCTCATTCTCTCTTTGTTGTACAATCTGACATTGTATTTAGAACATTATATACCTGTTCACATAGCACAGTTTGGAACACAGTGGTTAATGCAACATTACTATTCAGATACCAGATCTTGGTGCATGACATTTGTAATATCAGTTATTCTCATGTGTTATAGAGGCACTAACTTTGTCAGATGAGGCTTGATTGTTTAATGCTTTCAGAGCTATAGTTGCTATGCATAACCTGTACACATTTCAAATCATACCATACCAGAGTAAACCCAACCAGTCCAGGGTTTAGATTTTTATTCACAGGCTATTACATTTTATTAATATATGACCTATATGAGACTATTACTGCAATATTGTCTGCTTTATTCAGTTTAAACCATACCCAGTTTTAATAATGCCAGGTGACATTCTACTCCTTTATATTTATTTGGTATGTGTAGTACAAGCTAGATTGTTACTCACCAGCCTTTGCAACCTACTGGCATGGACTTCCTGGGTCGCAACCCACTCAGCTGGACCTGTAATGAAAATAAAGAAACATTTATGCACACCTATCCATCACATAAACAGGATGGACTTTGCTAAACAGTTATTGCTATGAATACTTGCACACTGCTGGGACATCATCCCTGTCTTGCTTCTTGGACCCACTGTTCCCAAGAGCTCCCTCTCTCTCAGCTTCAAGTCAGCATAGTGGTGCTGGACCTGCTCACCAGTCCGAGGGATACCAGTGGCACTGGTGAGATCACGTGTGAGACTTTCCCAGGCTTCCACTTTGTATTGGGAGCCCTGGTACTGGTCCTGCAGCAGTCTCACATAATGTTTTTTTACAAGGAGTCCTACCATGACCTTCGAGTCCTGTATGCCCCAGTGCTGCACCCGAAAGAACATGCCCTCTCCAACACCTGCCATAGTGCCTACAGTGGGGAGCTACAACCAGTTATGAGCTGTATTCCCACCTGCGAGGTTTAAATATGGCTGATTTCCTGCCCTTTGCCATGATTGGATGGTTCTGAATATGCTGAGCTAAGCTAAGTTACAGGCAAACCTGCTTAGCTAAGGTTGGCAGTGCCTAAAGGAGCAGGTTCAGCACTGCTTACCAATGGGCAAATCCACTTAGCTGAGCTACTCATTGCTTAGCATTCATATTTACACAATGCTTACACCCAGTCAGCATAGCTGTACAATGCTTAGCATGGCTTGTGTTTTCTTTTATTGGACAACCACCTATATGGGATTGATTCATCATTCATTACATATTATAAATTTGTTTACCTTCCCTGACATTCCCCAATGTGCTTTCACTACATTTATTTTTGTGTGACTATACTGTATGGGGCACTCTGGTTGAGAAATATAAGTTACTTACTACATAAATATACAAATAAATTAAAATTGTAACAATTTCACATACAAACTGGAAATGGCTTTGGCAAGGCTCAAACCATGAATGACTACATGCAAAGCGCACAGTCTAACCACTACCCTATTGCACTACTGCTTATGTTGGGTGTCTATTGCTATTTCACTTATCTTGCTGTTTCAGCTGGGCTAAGCATAGGTAAGCAATGGGCACACCCCCGCAACTACACTTAAACTTTATTGCAGATGTGAAAAAAAATGTATTTGTTGCATTTTTTACTTCATACCCTTCAGTATATCCATGCTAATGCTAAACCTGTTATTCTATCAACTTTCTAAGTTTATACTGGCAATTTTCCCTTATGGCTTTGTCCAGATTTCTTACTCTGATGGGTTGAGAGGTGTAATGAGTGATCTCACTCTATTTACATTGCCATACAGCAATTCTGGTGTGAGGAGTGTGTGTTTTGTGAGAGCACTGCTCTCAGACATGCCCCCTGTACTCATACACAGAACCGTGTCCATATTGCAGCACAGCAGCACACTTTCATGAATATGCATGGCGCACTGCCATGCTGCATGGGAATGGTCCCTTCCATGCAAGAATAAGCTATTCTTGCACAGACATTTGCTGAATCTCAAGGATAATGTCTGTCCATCCAGTGAAAGTTATTAAGTGGGATTTCTGTATATCATAACAATAAGACTGACTTGATTCTAAGCAAATATGTTCATGAAATTGCTTCCATCTAGCTGAATAGGAATTATTTAACCATAATGTTATTGTTTTAATGTTAGATGATACATTTCAATATCCAGAAGACTAATTCCACCTGCTTTCCAATCATATAAATGACAATTTAACACTATTCTTGGTTTGCTGGGGTACCATAGAAAATTTAACATTAATTTATTGAATTGGTGTATGGTAAGTTTAGAGGGCAGAAGAGAAAATTCCTGTATAAAATACAATATATTTGGGAAAATTATTGTTTTAATTAAGAAAAATCTGTCTTCCATTGTAAAGAAGAACCTATTCCACTTATCCATAAGGGATTTAATTTTACTTAAAATATTAGTGTAATTAGTTGTTAATATTGCATTCATATCATTTGTTAATGTAACCCCTAGGTATATGATACTATTATCTAGTACTATATATTTAGAAAACTTCTTACTTATGCCTTTCTTGTTACAATTTATATGCAATATCTTAGTTTTATTTTCATTCAATTTAAGGCCAGAAATTTTCTGAAAGAGATCAATTGTGTCAAATAAAGCTTGCAATAAATTATTATTATTGTTCAAAGTCAGTAAGATATCATCTGTGAATAACTTGAAGTTCCAAAATCAAACAACTAGTGAATTGTATACCTTGGATATTAGCATTTATCCTGATACAATTTGCAAAAGGTTCGATGACGAAAGCAAATAGCAGTGGAGACAAAGGACATCCCTGTTTTGGTACCTTTAGTAATTGTAATGGAGCTAGATGTATGTGATCCAATCTTTATATACACTAGTAAATTTTCATATAGTAGTTTAATTAATTGCATAACATTTTGTGGAAATCCATATTCTTCTAAAACCAGTAATAAATAGTCCTGGTTAACTGAATCAAAAGCACTGTTGATATCTAAACTCACCAAAATCATGCTACCTAATGTGTTATTAACATAATCAATTAATGTAAGGATTCTTTTAATATTATCATATGCATTTCTATCTTTTATAAAACCAAGTTGATCTTCACCTATTAAAAGAGGCAGAGATTGTTTGATTCTAGTAGCATTTATTGCCATAAACATCTTGTAATCTACGTTGAAAAGTGATGTTGGTCTGTAGGATAAACAGTCCTTTGCGTCCTTCTCTGATTTAAGATTTGGAGATATTGTAGTATATTTCCAAGAAGGGGGGATGATATTGTTTATTTTAACTAAAGAAAAGACCCTTAACAACAACACCAAAACTCCATTAGTTAATAATTTGTACATTTCAGGAATTATGTTGTCATTTCCAGGTGCTTTAACTTCAACTTGTTAATTTGTGATTTACGCTCTGACATTGTAATTGGCTTATCTACTAGCTTTATTTGATCTTCTAGCAATTTATTCTTAATGTGTTTTCTGAGGAAGTATTTTATTGCATTTTCTGGTTCTATTTCTGAACTCTGAGTTAATTGAATTAAAATGTTTCTAAATGCTTCTAAAATACTTTCTAAAGTCAAAACATTATTCCTAGTACCTGGAATATAGAGTTCTTTTATTTGGTTAGATGTAATACTCTTCTTCAGTCTATTTGCTAAACTACATTAATTCTTAGGATTCATAGTACAGGAATTTCATTTAATCTTTTGTATATTAATCATAGTTTTATGATGCAAAGTTTCTATGTATTTTTTGTTTATGTCATGTTACCTTTTTAGATCTCTAACTTTATCTATCTTTGTAAATCCAAAAGTCCTTATTCCATTGTGTTTTCTTATTAATGTACCAGGTTAACACTTTACCATATGCCATATAATACCAATTACTTTTACTTTATCTAATTTTGTAATTATCTCTCTTGAAATGTATACTCTATCAATTCTGGATTGTATACCATGACAGTGCGAATAATGTGTAAAAAACAGTGAGTTTTGGGTCAGCATATTCATTTATATCTTTATTACTAATTATTTCAATATAGTCAGCTAATGCCTTTGAAGATGCTGGCTTTCTACATGTATTATTTGTATTGGTACCATTATCATTCAAAATCCAATTAAAGTCTCCTGCCAGTATTAAACTCCCTTTAGAATGTTGTATAATATCTTTAAACTGATGCTTAACTACTTTAACACCTAACCTAGGTATCCAATACAGATTAACAAAAGTATAAATCTTTCCATTTATTTTCACAGTAATCAAGCAAAACATTCCAGTATTATTATAATATGAATTTATGACCTTGGGTATTAAAACAGATTTTTTTCCGATAAGATTGCTGCACCCTTTTTTTATTTTGCTTGTAATGTGAACTAATTAACACTGAATAGTTGTTAGAGATTAGTCTATTTATATCATCATGTAATAAATATGATTCCCGTAAAAAAAATCTGTGCATTAAACATTCTAAAATATTTGAATAACTTTCCCCTTTTTAGAGCTCTGTTATTTAAACCATTAACATTTATAATAATACACTTCATATGTGTATTGCTGTTAGAAGCATAATTGTCCATGTATACCTTTTGCTGTTTCAAAAAGAAGATATATTATTAGAGAAAATGACTTACTCATTTCCTTTAAAGAAATACAAGTGATATTGGTTGACACCCAAAAGTAGGTATTTAAATATAACATTTTATTGAACAATAAATTAACAAAGAATCAAGGTAAATAATGATGTATAAAACCTCACACTTGAATAGCATTACTATCCAAGTGTTTGTTCTAAAGCTTCTACAAAAACTCATTCCCACTCTATCTAAATATTCACTTTATGCAGAAAGTAACATGTTGATTCAAATTAACTCAAAAGATACATAAAATAAATGAAGATATACGTTTTTGGTATTATTTACACTAATCTCTATTAGTATTAAAGCATTCGTTTCCATCTAAATATAGTATTGCACAGATTTTTAAATTTCACTTGCCATGACAAGTTACAAGTGTATTTAATTATGTAATTATAAATTAATGTTAGTAGATGCATTAAAATGAATTACTATACAGTTGCTTAATAGTCTAATGTGGTAATACAATATTGTTGCATAAAAGAAGCCTTATAAAATTGTCAACAGCTATATATATTGAGATCTCTACAGACTCTATAAAATAATCTATCATATTCAATGTAGTAAAGTAAATATGATCTGAATATAAGTCTGAAATATCTAGATGTTCTCTTTCCCTATTGGCATTTTAAAAAAATTGTTCTGAACAAATATTAATGCAAAAATTTAAGACAACCAACATTGTATATAAACAGAAGAACCTTACATTTTAATCTAAGAATAATACCGTAGAACTTATTTTGACCTGTAAACATATATGTCTTGCATTACTTTTACACAGGACCAGTTTTTGAAAAAATATTATGTGCCAGATTATTTATAATCATATTAAATTAGCTTTAAGTTACTGTCAGCTATTCTCCTTTTATTAATAATCATTATGTATACTTGTTGAAGTTATCAGTTTTATAAACAGTTTTATTAAAATGCTCTTGAGCATAGATACAAATAATAGTTTGTTTAATAATTTGCATTCTCTCTATGCTGGTATTAGTGTTGAGTAATACAAGTTTTCATTTTAATTAGAAGGTATGGAGATATTTTTAGTATACAGAATCAGATATTAAATTTGCCATATTGTATCTGTTATTAATATAGAGCTTTTAAAAGTTTTATATAAGGTAACTATTTATTTAAATACTTAATTCACACAGGTATCATTTATGTGCAATATATCTTGAATGTAGATATTACCATAGTCAAGCATCTGTATAGAAACTTTGTCTCTCATTCATGAACTGTCATTTTCTAAGACTTCAGTGATGTATTTCCACACATAATATCCTCCATTATTTCCCCTTATTATAATTCCTGTTCTCAAAATATGTCTTTCTGTAACTTATTTCTACCAGTTATACTTCTCCACACTGACATTTACATTAAACGGATGCTGATTCTAATAATGTTGCATTCATGCCACTTTACACTAACTGTTAAATGTAATCATAGAGCCACTGATATCCGTCTGTCATCACTTTCTATAACATGATACTGTGCCCTACAATATTCTAATAAACTATTCTTGATTTCTACAGCTTTCTCTTTCCTTGCCTTTGTCCCACATTGCACTGTCGGTACTTCTATAAGAGATATTAGGCACTGAAATAGGCTACAAATTTCTGCACCTCCAGTTTCAACTGAGTCAGCCTGTAAATTGTTTAATATGACTGATAATTTGTGGTTACAGACACACCACACGCACACACACACACACACACACACACACACACACACACACACACACACACACACACACATATGCACACACACTCACCGTATTACTCTCTACACCTCCACTGACACATACTTCTTGCTCATATTTCTGTACTTTTCACTGCAGAACCTTCTGTTACCATATGTTCTTTATCTTTATACCAGATATCTTTTCTCTCATTATCATCCTCTGATCTGAGAACACATTGTGTCATTAATTTATCTTCTTTAATGTTATCACTATCTTTTTGAGACAGTGCATTTCAAACCATAATTTCTCATTTTGTGTTAACTTGTGCCTATTTAATATAGAACACAATTTGCTTCTGTGCAGTCCTCAAGAATTTCATCAATTGCATGCAACGGGAACTGGCGTACAAAATGTAGCTTCACTTTAAGACGCAGGGGAACAAAAACAGCTTACATGTAACCTTTAACCCAGCTGATTACATCATTATAAAGCCGTAAATCGCACCTTCACAATGGATTTACTACATAGAACAGGGCCAGATTAAAGAGAATTAGCTTGCAATCTTGGCAGGAAAGCGGGAAACAAGTAAGTAAACTAAATGAACAATTTAAAGTGAAGCTCAAGCTTGAGCTAAATTAAATGTCTTTCTGTCCATTTCAATAGATAGGCAGTCGCAGAAAAAAGGTGAACCAAAACTGAGAACTAATAACAGTTCATAAACAGATCCCAGCCACTACTTTCCTTTTACATGTTTATAACATCATTTTTAGGATCCTATCATATTAAAACATATATGTATATAACTAGCATGCAATACTAATTTCAATATAGTCATTCATTCATGCAACCATTCTAACATTGCATATTTACTATATATATATATTTCCAAAAACATTCATCCTACAACAACCATTTAGATATAAATTTGCAACTAGCAGTATACAGACTTACAAACTATTATGCATGTAATCAAAAAAGTCATATAAATATTCTCATCTGTCAAAAAAAACTTTATAAGGAGATAGCAAATGCTATATTTTGATTTCCTTTACTCATATTGTCAGTATTTAGCTGATTTCAAGAAAATATAACTAAATATTGAATACTTTTATAATGACTTAAATAACAATGAAAGAGAAAGGATACAAATAAATAAAAAAAAGTACTTCTCATATAATATCACAGTCAAAGGAGGCAGCAGAACACAGCAGTAAAATTCAAGAATTTAATCCCAGAACAAACAGTAGAACAAACAGTAAGCACTTTTGCAGCCACAGCTGCTTCATCAGACAAATAAAGATCCAGACTGCAGTACATTTAAACAGCAAAGCAGCCAATTAGCATGTAAAAGCAATTATGAATTAACTGGAGCCCTTAAAAGCCACACAAAAAAAATACAACTCAAAACTCACTATGTAAACATAAAAACATTTCTTTATAAGAACATATAGAATATTTCATTCAACAGCCAAAAAAATGCAACTTAGAGCTCATTATATAAACATAAAGACATTTAATTCATAAAAACATATAGAACATTTAATTCATAGAAGTATCCTTGTAAGAATGCTAAACATAATCAATATCTATCTGGCTAAGGGCCTATTCATTAAAACTGGTTTAATAGAAAATTTATCATTGAGGCCCTTCCCCATATTGGCTTTCATTCTAATAAGCCAGTTCAGTTCTTTGCTTTCTGCCTTAATTCTATGTGGACCCCCCCCCCCCCTTATACCCACATTGACTGTTTCAACAGCCATAAACTTAAAATTGTGCTGAGCACCTAGTAACATGATGTGCTTAGTAAAGCATTAGTCTCAGCTCTCCTGGAGATATCATATTGATGCTCCCTCATCCTGTCTCGTAGCCTTGCGTGCTGTCATCCCAATGAAGAAACAGTAGCAAACCGTGCAGTAGGCTAAATAAACTAAATTCACTGTGCTACAGTTAGCTCTTGCTCTAAAAAACATATTCTTATGCATGTCTGGATGTTCAAATGCAGCACTACTGTCAATCAAATGACAGTAATTACATGCCCGACAAGGAAATGTACTAACATTTAGCTGTGTATCAATATTGGAGTTAAATTTTGGATAACATAACAATTTCTTGAGTGATCTCTTATTCTTATACATATAGCTCGGGCCTTCTCCTGCTATTGATTCCACTCTCTCATTAGATCTAAGTATATCCCATTGTTTAGCATAGATGTCCTTCAATAACCTAATGTTGCTGACGTAAGTAACTGGTACTCTCAGTTTACAGTTGGTCACTTTCTGTTTGAAAAATTGAGTAGGTGAAGAGAAATATGGCTTACCCTCCTGAGTTCTAGATGCATAAGCTCGAGCTGTAACCAAGCTAATTTCTTTCTTATTATAACCCTTCTCAAGGAATCGCTGTTCCATATGTTTCAATTCACAAGAGAAAGTGGAATCACCTGCTGTTAATCTGGATGTTCTTAACATCTGTGCTGTCACAACATTATTAAAAATGTGCCCAGGATGCATACTCTGTCTGTGGACAAACATATTCCTATGGCAACTTTTCCTATATATTTCAGAAGTAAAAATGCCATCAAGTCCCCTGGTAATCCTAACATCAAGAAAATCCATATTGACAGTAGAGCTACTGGCCGTCAAACTAGGAAAGTCAGTGCTACTGTTAAGTTGACCAAGATATTGAGAAAGCTCATCACCAGTGCCCTCCCACAGGAGGAAAATATCATCAACAAATCTCCTATAAAAAACAACCTGTCTGGACTTGAGCTGAGGCATGATATGCATTTCCTCCCATTTTGCCATAACAAGGTTGGTATAGCTATTGGCACAGGAAGTGCCCATAGCTACTCCATCCCTTTGTTTAAACATGCCGTCTTCAAACATAAAAATGTTATTGTCAAGAACAAGTTCCATAAGCATACACAGTAAATCTATCTTATGGATCTCATATGTGCTATCTTGCCTTAAATAATCTCCCAACATTTCTATCCCTGTATTATTCGGTATGCACGTAAAAAGGGATTTCACATCTAATGCTATCATAATGCAGTCAGCAACAGGTGGTTTAACTTGTATATGAGCAAACAAGTCCCTAAGGAACTGTTCAGTATCCTTTAAAATATAACAGTTCTTAGCTAAGATTGGTTTCAAATGTTGTTCAACATAGATAGAGAGGGGTTCAGTGGACCATCCCCATCCAGCTACTATTGGTCTCATAGGAGGTTTACTAGCATGCGTATGCATTTTAGGGAGGCCTGTATATTGGGCAAAGTTGGTTCTTGTATAATAAAATAATTAAAAAGATCAATGCTAATATGCCCAAGCTGCAAACATTCAAACAATTCAATATACAAACTACTAATAGACTGTTCAACTTGTTGCATTGTAAATGGAATATAAATCAGAGGATCATTAAGCATAGTATACATTTCATCCTTATAAAATATATGGTCCATAACTACCAAACATCCACCTTTGTCTGCTGGTCTAAAGCTCAAGGTAGAATCCTGACACAATTGTTCTAGAGCTAACCTCTCATTAACTGACATGTTACAAAAAGTCTTTGTATTGCTATTATTTTCATACAATGCATAAATGTCCCTAATGCATGCTTTTTCAAAAACTTCAATAGCATCAACTGTAGGCGGTATAAAGCAACCTTTAGATGCCTTTTGTCTGCGGATGACTTCAGCACTAATTCAGCTAGCGTGTCAGATACTGGAGCATGAAGGAAGGATTCTTCCCATATAGTGGCAGCTACTTGTGCTCCAACTCTACCGTTTAATCCAAGCGGCTTGTTATCTAATCCTCTTCCTATTCGTACATCTAATTTTCACAAACGACCTTTGGGGAGACCATGATTCAAGAGGAAGGCATCAGCCGAGGAAGGGACTCCGTTAACATTGAAGAAGATGTGGAAACAATGCTAGTTTGGAATTTATCTAGTCGTAGACTAACGGACATTGAAATTAACCTTCTAAACAAAGGTATGAGCTTCATACCAGCTACCAAAATGACTCTCACTGAAAGCATTATAAAACTTAAGACTTTACTAGAAATGTTAGTTTAAAGTTGTTTTTTAATGAGTCACATGGTACTAGTAATAATAATGGTAATATTTTTAGGAAATCTACTTGCTTTTTACCGCCTACAGTTGATGCTATTGAACTGAACCCTCAGGTAGTACTCTTCTAGCACTGGTGCAGTGGTACCATCTGGGACCAGTGACAGAGGTGGGGTTTTCATCGCTCTCTGGGATATGACAGGGTTGGTGTGTAGGGTCATGCACCTACACCAGATGGACAGGCTGCTCTCCCTCACTGTATGTAGGAGGAAAAGATGTCAAGCACTCTAGCTGCCAGAGGAGTAGAGGGACAGTGATGATGGTTCAGTGGTGAGGACTCAATTCTCACTGTCTCCGTATTTAAGAGCAGGAGTGTGTATTGTTCTCTCCTTCACCCCAGTCATGGCATCCCCCAACCTTTTATCCCTTCTTACCATCCCTGTGTTTTGTCTTGTTTGTCTTGTTTGTTTGCATTAGCTTCCTCACCTACCCAACTTACCTAATCCAGAAATATCTGCATCCCTTACCCATCATTCCTCTCTTACTGAATTAAAAAAATGGGCACCTGTCCCACAAAAGAAATATCATCCCATACATAGCTCTCCATTTCACACAGGTGTCATCTTCACATACTTGATTCAGTCAATTGGCTATACAACATGATTGCATTGTTGCCACCCCTCTCTGTGGAGGTGACAGTCCAAATTCATCTAATATTCTGCACATATTATCAGTTTTTACTGTTGAAGAAATGGATAGCTATGGATCTTTCCTTCCTCCTTCCTGCACATTCTTGTATTGATTTTTCTTTGTTCTTCCCCCTGCTTGCTCCTCATTTCACCACTTTCCTATCTACTCCATTTTAACACCTATAATCTGGTCAAAAATAGAATTAAACACAACAAACACAAAACTACCAGAGCAAGCAATGGATCCCTTCACTTGTTAGCCTCTCTGTTTCTGCAGAGTTTGGCATTGTGCACCAATGCCAAATGATGATGAGCAGCTGTACAATGCTGTGGTTACCTCCATGCAATGTCACTTAAACCTGCTGCACTATGCCAACATACAGCAATACAGGTACTATAAAGAATTCATGTCATTGCATTACCACTGTTTACTTAAAAGTATTAGATACACCTGGATTCAAACCCAGTATCATCTGGGCTCAGAAATAAATGCATTAATGCTTTTACACCTGTTGCCACATATCCATTTAAGCAGTAGGTGTGTTTCATAGACTCAATACTAACTCTCAGACTTTTAGCAATGTGGCTCGCATTTGCACACTGCTTAACTACCTGCAAATATGGAAAGTAATGGAAATGTGTGTCTCACATGTGCAAATGCTTTGCCAACTGTTGCGCAAACCCGCTGCTATGCAAAGTCACTATTAGCATGTATTAGTGCTGTCTACTGTCCATTTGCTGTTTATGCCATGAAACTACATGTGGAAGCATAGCAGACTGAAGGTCCGATTTAACAATGTGTCACTTATTTACAACACAACCATATGTTGCCTCCTCCCTATACTGCAACCCTGGTGTCTCAGTACTTTTTCACACATATATCAACTACACTACATAAATTAATATCAAATGATGTGTGATATGCAATGAACGTCAATCTGGTAACATGCAGAACCCAAACTATCTTTACAGTTGAACATGCCTACACATCCATCAATTGACCCTGAGACCTACTGACCCATACGCCTAACCAGCCTTTTCTGCAAAGCTATGGAAATAATCATCGTGGACTTTATCCACAGGCATATAGGTGACCTTCAAAACTCTTGACCCAATCCATTTTGGTTTTGCCAAGGGTGCAGCCTTCCTATTAAACCTAGTATACTTCTTTGATAATATTGCCAAAGCCCTGGATGAGACAAAACAGGATGTATTGCCTATTTTTAATTAGCCAAGGCCTTTGACACAATCCCCCTTTCAGGTATCATAGAGAAAAGCTCTCATTTTGAGTAAACTAATGCATTACTAGATGGGTAGCCAACTGGCTCACTGACAGAACACACATTATCAAAGTTGGGGAGTCCACCTCCACCAGTAGACCAGTTACCAGAGGAGTACCACAGTGATCTCTGCTGGGCCTTCTACTGTTTGGAATCTATTTCTCTGAAGTCCAGGCAAAGGATTATAGCCTATGACTTACCAAGTTTGAAAATGACTGTAAACTGGGCATAATCATATAGAGTCCCCCAGTGATGTTAACATATTACAGAAAGGGCTGACACAGACAAATGATTGGTGCCAAACTCATGAACTGAAATGTAATGCAAAAACATGCATCACTGTGCCCTTTGGCAAAGAAATACCCCTTCTAATTATGATATACATAGCACCCCTCTAAGCTCAAACTCAGTGGTGTGAGATTTGGAAACATAGATTGATAGCAATCTAAACTTTGATCACTATGTGTCCATAGTGGTAAGATATGCATTCTACATTGAGCACCTCATAAATAAGGGCATCACATCCAAGACCAGGGAGATCATAGCTCTGCTGCCCTCAACCCTTATCAGACCACTACTTTAGAACAATGCTCCTTTCCATTTGTACCGCACCAGACACCTGAAGCAACTGAAGAAACCACAGAAGTTTCTGACCCAGAAAATCCAGGGCCTCCAAAACATGACAGACATGGAAAGGCTGAGCCCTGTCATTGTACTCCTTATCATACAGGCTGCAGAGAGGTGACTTGTACCTGACCTACAGAGCAGTCTCAGTCTCTCCCCTACTGGAAATGCTGGACATCCACAAATCAATGAGACAAGAATAAATTGCTTCAGGGATCTCAACCTAGTGTGTGACATAAACAGAATATGTGGGAGACACAGAAATACCTCCAGCAATTGCTGCTCTTCTGGAATAGGCTCTTACTGCATGTGAAGTAGTGCTCTTTAATGACCCTATTCAAGTACAACCTTGACAACTGGATGAGTGATCATAAATTTACCACTGGGGTAGACAGGGGCAGCTGGTGCTCATCACAAACTCACTCTGCTAACAATGAACATCTAACTATGCTCAATAAGGGTACTTCATTTTTTACATGGCTAAGCTTATAAAGGCCCTAGGGCCATTAGTCTATTAAACTACTATGAACCTATGATGCTATGAACCTATGTAGGCCTCACAACATCTTCTCTCCTACATCCAGTGCTGATGTTGATGACTATAAGTTGTTCTGCCACCTTATAAAAATCAGACTTGTACTGTATTACATGTGTAAAGTGCTGAGCTCTGTAGTCTGTGTATTTATATAAATAGGGGTTCTGTTCTCACTGCAGTCAACTGTGGGTATGTGTGTCTTTCTAGTCAGAAGACCATAAGTGTGTATCCTACAGCTACCAATCCCATGAATTAACAGCATTTTGACACTTGCACATGCCTACACATCTATTTCATGCAGGCCTCCCACATCTTCTCTCCTAAATGCTCTACTGATGTTATCCACTATAAGTTCTCCTGCAGCCTTGTAAAAGTCAGGTGTGTGCTGTGGTGCTTGCATAAAGTACTGAGCTATGTAGCCTGTGTACTTAGATAGGTAGTGGCTCTGTTCTCACTGCAGTCAACTGTGTGTGATTGTGTACTTGTTTGACATTACAGAGAGCCTTTTACACCAGCATGTGGGACACTGTTATTACCATATTCTCCTCATCAGAAACTGCTGATGTAATCAGCTATAAAGTGTTGTCTGAGACAGTCCAAGTCATAGTTGAGCTGTAGCACTTGCCTTAAATACAAATTTCTGTAGTTGGTGTACTTAGAGAGGTAGGGGTTCTGTTCTCACTAAAGTCAACTGTGTTTGTGTGTGTGTGTGTGTGTGTGTGTGTGTGTGTGTGTGTGTGTGTGTGTGTGTGTGTGTGTGTGTTTATACACTTGCTTGACATTACAGATATCCTTTTACATCAGCATGTGGGACACTGTTATTACCATATTCTCCTCACCAGACACTGCTGATGTCATCAGCTATATCTGATTTTTGGATGTGTACTATCCCTACCAGGGCAGGATTACAGACTGGCCTGGAGGCCAGGCAGAAGTTACCTCACCCTATATGATCCAGATTGCAATAACATGGCTTTCAGTTTATCCACATACATCATGGCATGGTTTGTAGGCCTTGTGTTTTCTTGATGAGAAATCTGTGTGGTCTCTCCAGCTTCTGCATGTGTCTGGTGAGGTATATGCAAAAGAGAGTGTTATACTTTATTAGTGTTCTGATGAGGTTCAAATACAGTGCTGTAATACAATCCTCAGATCTGAATATGATGGTGTGACTTATGATATGCATGATGTGCACAACATAGGCTTTCGATACCTGTGTGGATACTTGGTGGTTGAATTTCAGATTGCTATCTACGTGTATTCCTGGTGCTTGTATCACTGGGTTCAGCATAGCAGGGCTGTTGTCAATGCTGTAATTAGCAGGGAATTCCACTTTGTAGAAGGACAAAATAAAGACACATTTTCACATTTATTTGTAGACCATGTGGCTTTGTCACCAATCATTTGTCTGTGTTAGCCCCTCCTGTAGTATGTTATTATCATAGGTAGACTCAATGATTGTACCCAGTATGCAAGAATCAGCAACTGCAGTAAACCAAAGGCCGTATACTTTATCCTTTACTGTTGATAAATAGAGTCCAAACAGTAAAGGGCCACACACAGATTCCCTGGGGTACACCATTGGTGACAGCTCTACTGGTACAGGTTGAGATTCACCAACTTTCACAGTATGTGTTCTGTCAGTGAGCCAATTGGTTACCAATCTAGTGACGTAAGGGTTAATCCCCAGCTGGGTGAGTTTCTCAATGATACCTGCATGGGGGAGTGTGTCCAAACCCAAGGCCAGATTAGAAGAGTCTGTATGCACTGTCTTAACTTCATCCAGGCATATCATGCCGAATCAATGGGCCGTGACAACATCACAGATTGCTATCAGATGACTCAGCACATACACCTTCCTGACACAGTTTAATACACACTTCAACACACCCTCCTCACAGACTATGTTCTTGTAGAAGGGTGTACATCAACATGCATCCATGTGAGTTTTGAGGGACAGCACCCGATGCATGCATGCATACACACATCCTGACTCTCCTCATCTGTGAGATAGACCAACATGTCATCATGGACCTTGTAATAAATGGACAATAGTAATATCCCAGCTATGTGCAACAAACCTGTACGAGTTGTTAATGCTACATCATGTCTGTTACATCTGTTAGATGTCCTCAAAGAGATCATCGAGGATATGCATGATGACAAAACTATCATCATCCTTTTGAACTTGACAAGCCAAAAGCATTTGACACAGATCCACACTGAGGTATTCACTCAACACTGTCAGATGTGGCCATAAACTCCTATATCACTAAGCGGGGAGACCTCTGTATCACATACATGGTATTGAAATATTTTGAAATGTGTTAAGTGAACTATATCTCAGGTCCAGTAATCAGGTCAATATATCAGGGCTGTCTGCTAGACCCTGTCCTGTTCAATATTTAAGTCATAGACATCCCAAATGACATACACATCCTGTGTCCAAACACCTGTCTGAAGGACTACAGATTGTGGGCAATCATTGACTCTAACTGTGATATTAGTATAATGCAGACAGTATCAAAACACACCAAGGATTGCTGCCATAGCTATAACAACACCTGCAATGACAAAAAAAAGATGGGGGATTTGTTACATCAAGAAAACAAACATACAACTCAAGTATAATGCAGACATCACACCCTTTAATCAGACCAATAGGTATGTGACCTGTATCCTGAGGTAGATGCTATGTGGAATGTACACCAGCATGTGGCCACAGTGCTGACTACTCCCTTGTATGTAACACAACTACTGAGTATGTGAAGGACATCCAAATCACAAGCCTTAATACCGCTATAGTTCACAGCTTTCACAGTATTCATCACACCAATAACTGAGTACAATGAACCCTTCTTCATGTACCTCACTACTTATCTTCCAGTGATGTGTAACTGAAGAGTACCACCTTTGCCACAGTGAGCTGTCACATATCTTATTGGCTATAACTAGGTATTCTTTTTGTGGAATAAACAATATGGTCTGATGGTGCCGAAACCCCTTCAAGTTATTACACCACATGCATGTGCAACACCTGTTCCGGTGATGCACACAGTACATAGCTGTTTGACAACATAGATGCCATGCACACCAATCAACTAGCCTGTATTCATCATAATGTCCCATACAGGTATAGCAGTGTCCCTCCTAACACCTCCCGCAAATGGTACAGGGTCAGGACCATAAGTGTTATTACCCTCATAGAGTGCAGACATATCATAATAGTTGTACAAATGTGTTTGTGCAGAAACCCTCTCTGATTACTCTAAATCACATATGTTTTGTCGGAGGCATGGAATTACTGGTGGTATTATTCTGATATTGTCCGTGATTGTGCTTGCATCTTTTAATGTTGTCCATGAGCCTTTACCTGTGTCTCACTTGCTGGAGCCCTCTGCTGAGATTACACTCATATTTAGGGAAATAAGTTTGCACAGCTTCACAAAAGACATCCTACCCCAGTTGTATATAACATTCCTGATAGGTGTCCTCTGCATTGTTCATGTAAGGATGCTTACCTCACACAGACATCTTCCCCATTGTTATGTCATCATGCGTGTCAGTCACATAATATACATTTTCACTGTGCAGTCCCTACTGTACCATTTTGATATAAAGACATGCATTTGGAGCATTTCTTCCCAGGCCTCCGCTGAAAATTGCCTTTGTTCCAAGTCGGACTTTCTCGGGAAACAAATGTTAAATAAATAAAAATAAATAAATATGTGACTGCTGTTGCTGCTACAGTTGTCTTCCATTGACATGCTCTCATCTGCTGTTTATTAGGTTGTTTCACCTGTCCTCTTTCCCTGTGTTCATTCCTACAATTCATTTGTGTGTCCCTATTGAATACACACAGTTCTCCTCAGGGTTTGTTTTACAAGGCAGTTAGAGGTGTCGGAAGCTGTTAAAGGTTGGAGCAGCAGAGGGTGAGAGGCTACTTAGTGATCTAAAAAGGGCAATTTTTTAAAACTATTTACTACCACAACATAGGTTCACTTGGAGGACATTTTAAACTTTGCCAGTTTCCCTTTTGGTGCTTGAATTAACATTTTCTGATTGGTCTTACCTATCCCATCGCTGATAATTCTATATTAGTCCTAGTGAGAATAATTGTGATCATACCATAGATAATTTGAGGAGACCCATGTAAGGGATGCAGCATTTAGGAACTGCCTCTATCCATCAGTGGCATGAAGGGCAATCCTGGAGTACATTTTCTATTACCCTTCCTTAGATCCAAATTGCATTTTGAATATGGACAGAGATGAGCTTTGTTTTACCTGAATGGATTGCCTGTTCTGGAACAGTGGTAGCCTCTATGATATATATCCATCTCTCCACAACATTCAGTTTAGATACCTGGACTGAGTATTTCTGATGCCATTTGACTTGTTGATGTTCAGTAGGTCCATCAGTATTAGGTCAGAGGATGTCTTGTATGCTGACACAGGTCAACTCTAAGCACTCTGTAGGATACTGAGTATAGTGATAAATCTTTAAGGTGGCCCATGCAAGACCTATTGTTTAGGACTTGTACTCTTTTAGTAAGGTATCTCTGTAGGTATTCCAATTGTTGCATGGGTCTGGACAGATACATTCCAAAGTGGGCATTATACAAAATGATTAACTTAATGAGGGCTTTGTAAAGGGGGACAATAACATCCCTAGATCTAGTCACAATCAATTTGTTTATAAGCTGTGCAATATAAAAAGACTTTTATGACTCTGAGCACATGTTGGTCAAAAGTTAGGTCACTGTATACACAAGTTCCCAAATGCCAAACAACCAGGTCAGTTCTCAGGTGGTATTGTCAATTTAGCAGTTCCCTGGAGTAAATGACTTCCCAAAGGATACGATAATGTACTTTTTTGGAGTTTAGTTTCAATTCATGATTCTGGAACCATTTATTGTTTAGGACAAACCTTTCTGCATGATGGTTAAGTCATTTAGGGATTCAATAACTGCTTCTAGCTTGCAGTCATCTCAAACTTAGTCGGCTGAAGCCCTTTGGTATTTCCTTTTACTTTTGGGATGTATATGCCAAACAGAAAAAGTCTCAGCACTGAACCCTGGGGAACTTCATTGGTGACTGATCTCTTCCTAGAGGTAACATCTCCTATTTTGATATCCCGCATCCTGTGAGCAGGTTGGTAATCCAGCTAGTGATGTAAGTGTTTGTGCCTATTCATCTTTTGTACTATACCTGAGTAGGGGATTGTGTCAAAAGGCTTGGCCAGGTCAAGGTATTGTGGTGTGAACTGTTTTAACTTCATCCATTGCTTTAGTGACAAGAGTAAAGCTTAAAATTTGCCCATGATTTTGAGCCTTTCACACCTTCTTCCGCTTCTTGCCCTAAGAGGTTGAGAAATAAGAGCATATGAGCCATAAACAAACTATACAATAGAAGGAGGAAGCTACTAAATGATGGAGCAAAATCCCAAAAAGGGAAGGCATCACTGATCAGTATTAGCAAAAAACTACGGGCACACATAAAATTGTCTAAGGCCAGCTTCGAGAGAAAAATTGCACAGGACACTAAGGATAATCACAAGGCTTTCTTTAGTTATGTTAGGAACCTGGGTGGTAATTCCCAGATATGCTCAGAATTAGTCCAAAATGACAAAAAATACACCGAACCCACAGACATTGCCAACATCCTAGCTAACAGGTTCAGCGCAAACTTCTCCCCCCCCCTCCCCACCAAAAGGGCAAATATCTATCCCAGCAGAGTGCTGCCCCTGACATCTCAGATGCTCAGGTAAGAGCCGCCCTCTCCAAAGCAAAAAACACAGCATCAATGGGACCAAACGGTGTCCCGGGCTGCGTCCTACATGAACTCTAAGAAGAGCTAAACCCAAACATAAAACTACTGTTCAATCTCAGCCTTACTACAGGATATGTGCCCTAAGAGTGGCGTACAGCAACAGTGGTCCCTCTCCATAAAGGTGGTGCCTCAACGGATCCTGGAAACTATTGCCCCATAAGCCTGACTAGCTTGGTCTGCAAAGCTATGGAAAGGATCATCATGGACCTCATAAATAAAGATATTGGGGACCTACAAACACTGGATCCTACCCAGTTTGGCTTTGTTAAGGGCAGATCCTGCCTCTTAAACCTGGTTGATTTCTTTGAAACAGTCACCAAGGCCATTGACGAGGGGAACGTGGTCCACACAGCCTACCTGGACCTCGCAAAAGCCTTCGATACAATACCCCACTCGGGCATTATAGATAAGCTCACCAGCTTAAATATAAACCCCTATGTCACTAGATGGATTGCAAATTGGCTCAAGGACAGAACCCACATGGTTAAAATTGCTGGAGCCATGTCAGACTCCAAACCAGTTACAAGTGGTGTCCCACAAGGCTCAGTCCTCGGACCTCTCTTGTTTAGTATATATTTCTCGGAGGTACAGGCCAACACGGAAGGACTGTGGCTGACCAAGTTCGCAGATGACTGCAAACTGGGCGCCATAATTGACTCTCCAGCCAACACAAGCATCCTCCAAAAGGGCCTCATAGAAACAGACAACTGGTGCCAGAGCCATGGCCTCAAGCTAAATGCCAAAAAGTGTATAGTCATCCCCTTTGGTAAAAACAAAGTGCCCACAAATTACCACATAGGTGGTAATCCATTAAGTACAGAAGAAGTAATTAGGGACCTGGGGACCCACGTTGATAGCAATCTCTCATTTGACAACCACGTGGCCAAAGTGGTTAGAAAAACATTTTATATAGCCCACCTAATCATGAAGGGATTCACATCTAGATCAGGGGACGTCATCGTGCCTCTTTACTCATCCCTCATCAGGCCCATAATTGAGTACAATGCCCCTTTTGGGATGTACCTTACCAGACACCTGCAGCAACTGGAAAGACCCCAAAAGTACCTCACCAAGAGGATCAAAGGGCTCAAACAGATGCCATACGCTGCCCGGTTAAAGAAACTCCAGCTCTACTCAGTGGCATACCGCCTGTTCAGAGGCGATCTGTGCCTGACGTATAAAGCCATGTCCAACCCGGAATTAATGGACATGCTGCACCTTAGAAAATCCAAATCCCATCGAGCTACATGCTAGAGACTTGAACCTCAGCACTGAAATAAATAGGACATGCTGGAGGGACAGATTCATAACCCAGAGGCTCCCTTCACTCTGGAATAAAATCCCAGTCCAGGTTAGCAGAGTCCCTCATTGACTCTCTTCAAGAGGAATCTTGATGAGTGGATGGGAGATCGTAGGTTTACCCTGGGTATCACTTCTGTGTCACTGTTAGACAGAGTCACGGTATACTAACCTCGAAAAAGGGCATAGCAAAATTAATTTAAAATGGGTGGCGAAAGCCAAACACATTCTGGCTAGGCTTATAAATGCCTTAGGGCAGATAGCCTAGTATTAACCTATGAACCTATGAACCTATGTTTGACTGTCCCTGGTTTTGTGTCTTATTTTTGGCCTGTTCTTCATAATATATGTGATTTTTCTGGACAATTTATGAAGATTGCAAAACTTAAATAATGATAGACACTTGAGTTTCAGACTTGACTTCATATCCTTCAGAAAATGCAGGCTAATACAAAACCTGTTATTCTGGCAACAAAGCATATAAGAACAATGTTCTATTTAAAATCTGTCCTGATTCTTGACCTTTGATCTTCATCCTGACCCATTAAGTTGTTGGCTTTATCCCTTGAGCTATGCGGTTTTGAAGTTTAAAAAAGAACTTTGAGAAAAGGCTGTTTACCACTTTCAAGCTTGACCTATTGCATTTTTTTATTTGTTCAATTAAATAAAAAAGTACAACAAAAACTGGGCAACTTGAAAAATAATGATAATAAATAACCTAATTGAAGGCTTAAAGTCAGACACAAAGCTTTAATACCTTTTTTATAAGCAGAATAAAAATCGCACAGTATTTTTTATTGTTCTTTTAAATAAATGAATGTTTCTGGCATGACATTAAAAATCTAGGAAAACTGGGGCCAACTTGCATTAATGAAAACATGAGTTAAGGCAAGGAAGAAATTGTATTAACTTCTGAAAACACAGTAACAGCAAAGTTATTCCAGTTTCTTGCCTGCATTGTCCTATTTTATCATCATCATCGTCATCATCTTCATCATTTTTACTGTTGTTACTTCATAAATGACTGCCCAGAATGTACCTGGGTAGCCTGCTGCTACTTCAGTTGAGGTCCACAATCCACAGAAATGCACTGACATGTTCAACAATCTGACTGTTATTAATTATTAATTATTAAATAACAGTGAAAACCATAAAGTATCAGAAGTTGGAATGAAAGAACAAAGTGTCAGTTGTAAAAAATAAGCACTTTCTTTCCTTTGTCAAACATAGAAAAAAGTGCTTATTATTTTTTACAACTGAAACTTTGTTGTTTTATTCCAACTTCTAATCATTTATAGTAAATAGTGCAAAATACCAGAGCTGGATCATGGTTAAATGGGGGCCTAGGCAGGGTAATAGATTGAGCCCCCCCAGAGCAGCCCCTCCTGCAGCAACAAATACTGGTCCAGCAGGAGCCCCCTTCCCCAGCCACTCCAATGTCTCATTACTTGGCTATTTCTCCTCAGTTACCATAAACACTGTTCAGAACTGTTAGCATGCATACTATTTTCTTATTTATTTCTACAATGACTACAGATATTGAAATAAAATATCACAAACAATGATCCATTTGCTAAATAAACAATACAGTCTAAAAAAAAAACAGACTTAGCATGAGCAGTAAACTTCTCTGCCCTTGAAACTCACATTCATTGAAACAGCATGAAAATCCACATACATTTTGCATCTGGCCAGTGGAAGACTAAGCTTACCTCTGGGCTGTTTTCAAACCATAGACTCCTTATACATTTTTTAGGGCCATGCATACATGTATGCATTCTTTGATTCACCTTCCTGATTGTATTAAACTATATTCCTTGTATAATGCACCACCACTTGTTAGAATGTGTTTTAAATTTGTAGTTTTGAACAGTATTCTAGTAAGCAATGAAACAAAATGTATGAACCAATAATGACAAAACTACCCATTTCAGAAAATTTCAACCATAAAAGGCCACTCAAACTTCTGTCATTACAATCCACCAATATCAGTAAATATGCAAAATCTCTGCAGAAGTAAAAGTCATCTAAATAATTCCACATTAAAGGGGTCTGTAAATAATGAAGAGGTTGCTGCTAGCAAACAACTTTATATTTCATTGTTTCATCTACAAATAAAGTACCTGTTGCCCTTGAAGAATAAATTGCCTATGTTACATTAAAAAATGATAAGCTAGTAATATTGCAATATGGAATGGATGGCAAACTGATAACAGGTTCATAATTACTAGGTAACTCCTCCAAAGGAGGCCATTCACAGAACTGCAGCATCCACTCCCCTTAAAGTACAATACAGTACAGTACAGTATTATCAATCCATCTGCATACTGCAGGAGTGGAACCCACAGCCTTCTGCATCAGAAGCAAGTATGCTACCTGTTGCACTAGTAACAATGCAAATAAACTGGGCATAAGCAGCACTAAACTTTTTTCCCCTGAAGCTCTCAGCTGCTTATAAAATCACTTGACACTCAACTAAATCAATTACTTCGCAGCACAAGAAATCTGGAAAAATCCCAAATTTATTGGTGGGGGACAAAGGCCCAAAATCGGGGACACATTTTAAACAATGCTTGGATAATCTTAGAAAGTTGCTAGAATAAAGTGTTTTGTGTTACCATGTGTTTCCTGAAAAACAAGAAGACTGAAACTTAAAAGGCTGTCACTATTTAGTGAATTCAGTTCTCACTGATTTGCCAGAAGACCACACATTTTAAGAGGAACAGACCAAAAGTATGATCCAAATATTCTGTGAAAACATGGACAGTTAAGAGCTATGGACTCAACTCCTTGAATCACAAGTGGTGGTATGGGTAGAGAATTCAGGCTCTTGTACTGAAGGTATAGGGTTTGAGCCTGAGTAACTCTAACCACCAGGTATACCTAATGGGGCATTGCACACACACACACACACACACACACACACACACAAATTTTTTTAGTGCCTCACAAAAGACAAAATGGTCTTGCAGCTGTAGAAATGGGGGGATGCTCCCCTCCCCCCTGCCTTACGGTTCAGACGCCTTTGATGGCAGTCCATGTACCCTTACAGATCATTTATACAACATAGGGACAGAATGCCAGGAATGGGATTTTACAATACTCTGCACTGTATACACTACACTGTACTATGTTTGGACCATATACATATCATACCTTTTCGCAGTATGTCCAGACTTTTGCCTTTTATCTTTTATTTTGTTCCTTATAAAATGTGTGGTTTTCTGCCATATCACTGGGATGATATCAGGACTGTCACTAAATAATTACATACATTTGAGCTTCAGACATCAAATCCTTCAGTAAATGCATCTTAACACAATGTCTTGTTATTGTAGCACATTTCTAAAGTGTAAATATGTAGAAAATATCCCTATTTCTGGGTCACTGTCCCCGCATTATGTTGGTCTTTGTTCAGATTTCTTGCATTAAGAGATTGACAGCTATGGAAACATATATGTTAAGCCCTGGCGATCATTGTGGCATTCCATGCAAACACGGTAAACAACTGTGCTCTGCTGTAAACAGGGTTGCTATCCATGTTGCTTTACACAGTTTCCTGCTCAGCAACACTGTTGTCAGCCACAAAACCATACTTATTTATGTTTAAACATGGTGCGCATTATGAATATTTAATTAGCTCTGCTGCTCACCACCCATCACCACGCACACATGTAAGCTCCGTGTAGGCTTCCAGCAAAGCCTATAGGAGTTTAATGAATCTCGGCACTTATGTATTTCGTCATTTAGTCATCTGTTTGTATTTGCTGTGAATTGTGTCCTTTTGATCTTTTTATTAAAATTGTCCACACTGCATTTTCTGGTTATATTAGCCCTGCTGCCTAATACAATCCATCTCCTAACTGACAGTTGACAGACGGCTAGCCCCTAGCCCCTTTCCCCATTTTCTTATTGTGCAGAACTATCATATGTTTCAAATTCATTTTAAACTAAGGAATGTAAACCCATAACATATGTTAGCATAAGTAACTTGTCTGTTAACTCAGTGCAAAAGCTGAAACCAGACACTTCATTTGTGTTGATGTAGAATATTGATTTGGAAGTGAAGACTAACATTCTGAAATTTCTCTGTAGGCTTGTAAAGCTGTTTTCCTAACTTTTGCACAGTACTAATTTAAGTAAACTAGTGAAGCAGAAAATGACCTCTTTTCTCAAGTGATTATGAACAGAAATACTAAATGATTATTAGCACTGATTTTTTTGTGTTTTCCATATCAGAGTATCATCCAGCTCAATTAACCCCTGGGTGAACTTTTATCCATACATCTATTTATTTTTAATTCATTAAATTAACCTGGTTGTAACTAATTTTTTTTACTTTGTTTTAACTTTCTGGAGATTTGCTGTCCAAGTTATTGATACTTCCTACATGAACATTTAAAATAGTGCAATGAAAATAACATATCTTTGCAGATACTGCTGACATAAATAAGCCAATGAATGTTAATCTCACACCCATGTTCACAGATCTGACAGTGTCTAAAACCTTTGCAAATAGTACATAATACAGTTCAACATGAAAAAAAAACATACAAATGTGCAAAACTGCTATTCATAGATATTTATCCATTAATTTTTATATACATATTTATATATTTCACATCCACAAATAGCAAAGACTTGTATGCATACTGCACATAAAGGCACAATTTCCGGTTGACTGAATATACACAGATGCAGTGAAATATTGTACTTGTTATTATTTACAGTACAGTTTTACAAACTGCTTCAAAATACACTTACAGATTTTAAAATATAAGTGATGCTTTCACAGATCAGTTTTACAACACTGCATGTTTAACATTAAATGCTTATAAAATTCATGTCCTGCTATTGTGCAAACTGTTCCATTAAACATTGTCACTCACCATGAGTGCAGAAAATGTGCCCACAGACCTATGTTTTTTTTTTCTCAGTCTACAAGCCTTTTCCTAGACTTCAGATTCAGGTCTATTTGGTAACAAAGTTTTTCACAAAGTTGTGTATTCACATTATGTAAGTTAACAGATATTAAGTATTGACCACAGATTTTTAGGATATAAAATGACAGCTGAAGACAACTCAAAAGTTTTAAAGCTGACTTTTGAAAACTGAAAGATGTATCAAAGTAATTATTTGCTATTTCTATTTGCATTCTGGATTACAATTCTGTTTCATGCATACTGAGTCATTTAGTACTAAAGAAAAGTGAACTGACGCTGCTGAAAAAGAATCACAGTAGCCATAGCAACTAAAAGCTGATTATTCATACATAAACTTCATCACACTTATCTTTAGTGAAATGTAAATAGCCACTAAAATAGTTTTGTCCATAAAGCTATCCAAATTATTTTTGAATTTTTTTTACCATATGATTTTTTTTCGTAATCAGAAGGTTTCACATTGCAAAGATTTATTTATCCACGTTACTTCTGAGCACCACAATAATTTACTGATGATACCAATTCCTTTTTGTTAAAGCAGTTATGAATGAAAGATAGAGCCAAGCATTCTTATAAAGGAAAACCCTGCCCTCAAATGTGAGTATTCTTAACCTAGTGTTAGTTTTCTCTCCATAATAGTACCTGGCCACAATTTAGTAGCTAGAAGTTGTTTAACTATTAAATGCCAAGTGCCACAATCCTTAGGATTAGAAATGACAAAAATAATGCCCAAAACACAGAAGGCTGAAAAAGTTACCTTTAAGTATTTTTAATCCCCCCACACCCCAAACTTATATATATATATATATATATATATATATATATATATATATATATATACATATATACTCAATTGTTGAACCAAATATTAGAAAATCACCCCAAAAAAAGTAAATTATTGGCAGTGCAGACTTAAAAATTATACCAGCAATGATTTTCTATGGAAAACAGAGATCAAGGTTATGTTCCTCTATGTTTTTCTTTGGGTGATTGACCCTTAAGGTATTTCACCTCAACCACCTGTAGAGGAGCCACCAAAAACACTTTAATACTTTTCTGTTTACTCATTTTGACTTTTTTCACTGCCATAAATCATGAAAAATCACACCATTTTTCCTTTTCAGTTTTTACATTGCAGAAAGGAGTTTGCCTCAACCTACATAGCTCTAAACCTCTTACCTCCAGAGTCAAATATAAAGTCAAAAATAATCAGGGACAAAGGTAAAAAATCAAGGTGGTATTGTGAACACAGAAAGCTGGCAGAATAAATGTATATGAATTAAGAATATTTTTTCTGATATGGAAGAAAATTGTAGCTATAATGACTGTAATTTATTCAATGTAATCCACCATTTTTTCTCAAAAAGAAACCACTAGTTTTAGAAACAGGCAGAGCAAATTTTTGCGCCAAAATCAGGGACAGTTGCCACCACTGGCACATTCTTTAACATGCGTACATGCATATAAGCATGCATCTTCTGTTAAAGTGAAACTTTTTCCAAATGTTAGCTCTTGGAAATATCTTTACACGAAGAACAGAAAAGAGTTGTACTATAGTACTACTATGTAAATGAACTGTCAGGTGCTCTCATTTTAGCCAATAAATGGCAGCTTTAATGAAAGTGAATACATGTTTTCTTTGCAATACCTTTCATCTGCCTTACTGGTTCTATAAAATGAATACTTAACAAAACTCTGCTTGCTGTCAATATTTCAAGAGATTTAAATGTGCCAACGTTGCAAGAGATTTAAATGTATCATGTAAAGCTTCTTTGCAGCCCACTGTTACAGCAAATAATAGCAATTCAGTAAAAATAAAACATATTTTGTGGCTTATTCAGTTATTCTATGATAATAATAATAATAATAATAATAATAATAATAATAATAATAATAATAATAATAACAGCGCATTCATTGTGTCTATAGGATATGCTTTATCATGGATTGGCATAAAACTGGGTTCAGTAGGGGTATACACAACCATTATAAAAATGGGTGCATGCAGTTTCCAGGCCATATAGGAATGAGGTCTGCATAGTGTTTGCAACCATACATTCATTCACTTTGCTACCAGTCTAAGCATTATGTGGGTAAAGTGCTTTGATATAACTATAAAAGTACATTGCATTTTTTTCATTTACTTTTTCACTCTTTTGTACTACAAATAGTAATAGAAGAAAAGCCTCTTTAAGACTCCTGCCCACATAAGTGCATTGTTTTAACTCAGCCATTCCTCATATGAGGAAAAAGTAATTAAGCTATAGTATATTACCCTCCCCAATAATCTGTTCAACAACCTCATTCTATACACAAAACTGATCCCTAGCAGCACTGTTAATGTCTATATGTTGCATAAGTGTAGTCCCACATTTAATTTAACTTTGGTTTTAGAAACATCCATATTTAGTTGTTTTGTTATACCTCTTTAGTTACCCTTTTATCATTCCTTGAAGTAGCACCATTTGATAGCACATGTCATTCACAAATGCTTAATCAGCTAAGCTACATGTGATTCATGGGCACAGTAGCCATGAAACTCTGATGATTAGCAGCCATGAAACTCTGATGATTAGCTGTTATCAGAGAATTATACTTTGCAAACACAGAACTTTAAAAAACTGTGGCTTAAATAATTAAAAATGAATAATAAAAAAGTTTAAAAATCTAAACACTATTTAAAATACAATAAAGTAGTGGGTCCCCTAGCATTTTTATGAACTAACAGATGATGTTCTTGCCAATTTATGTTCTGCTTTCCATTTTTTTAATTACTGAATAATTTTGTTCTAGCTGAAGTGCATTGTAGAGATCTTACAACACAGAAAAGAGTTCTACTGTGAATCAACAATCTCTGCAATGATGAGCATTACAAATGCCAAAAATAATCCCTGAAACACAGATGTCTGAAAAAAAATAGCCTTAAGCATTTTTGCAGGGGAACATGCCCCTTCTGCACCTCCAAATATGGGGTCAAGCCCTTCACACTGCCTGAACTTATATATGCCAACTCCATGGGTGCACCAACTTGAAAAAGGGAAAAATCCCCCAAAAGAAGTAAAACATTGCTGGCACACACTGATAAAACACATTGGCAATTATTTCTATGGGAGACATAAATCAATGTTGTGCTCATTGGTGTCTTTTTTTCTTTAGGCTACTGGAGCTTGAGGAATTTCACCTCGATTGCTTGTAGAGGAACCCAGAAAAAGAAAACAGGCAGGAATTCAAATGACAGCAGAAAATGTGGTACACAGAATAGGATTGTAGAAAGATTTTTTTGAAATTGTATGCCATCATCTAGAATGTAGTTCATCTCCCACAACAAGAGTGACCCCACACACTACCTTGGACAATGCATTTTCTTGATAGTATACCCTGTTGGCATTATGAAAAAATCCTAAAATAATAGGTGGAAGCAAAAAAATATATATAGGGGAAAATGCACAAACTATTCACAATGATAGCTATGTTAGGAATTTTTGCAGTTCAAATTCCAGTGCATTTCCGCTGTATACATCTGCAAGTGGTATTTCACAAATGTTATCAATGCATTATATTCTGCTAACAGGAGGGTGGTTAGAATTAAAGTTATGAATCCAGACATCACAGCTGTCTGTGAATTGTTGCCTATATGCAATATGTTACTCATAGATGTTAGCTCAAGCATTGTACTGTATCTCAGTGGGCATGAAATGTGTGACCTGTATGCTTATGCACAGAGCACACTGACATGTGTAGTATCATGGTACATCATGACACAATGTGATATGTCAGTCAGAAATGTGCATCCATATGCACAAGTCTGCAATACTGCTTCTCGGGTGGACCTATTAAGTGGCCACACCTGTCTCAGTAAGTGAGAAAGAGAATTCTGCAAAGTGTACCAGTGGGAGCAAGATTTTCTTGTTTTTTCCTGCACAAAAACTTCAGGATGGTCCAGTATAATAACTCTTAAAAGAAGGTGTGAACCTGCTATGAACTGATTCAGGTGTTGAGTGATGGCTCTAGAGAGCAGAAACATCATCATTATGATAACCTGAGGTTGTGCTACCCTGATATGCACCAACAATGGGAGGCAAGAGTTCAGAAGACTGACACAGAGATGCACATTTTGCATTCTGTTTTGGGGTTGTGCCATTGTTTTGTGCTATATGCAGTATCATACATGTATAGTTGACAGAGCATGCTTTGTTTTACAGCTACAGAGGAGTGTCAGCTAATCATAGTTGTGTGTTGCAGTTGGTGAGAGCATATCTCCAGACAGTGGGGTATGAATGTGTTTTGTGCAAGTATACTGTACAACTGTACTTATGTTTTAGCCCATGTGTGGAATAATTTCTTATTATTGACAAATAAATTGTACTGGATCATTTACTTTTGTGCAATGCTATTATGGTGCATTCTTTGTCGCCAAGAATCCCATCACTTTAAATTTAGGATGCATTCAATGTAACAGACTGAATAGCATATTTTATAAACACAGCATTGTATATCCAAAGGCTGTCTTTGTCTTTATGGGTATTGATAACATACAATCCAGAAATCATGATATGAATGATGAATTTGTGGATCTTTATTCATCTCTGGTTTAAATGATTTTTGATAATAGTTATTTCTATCATTTTTACATATTTTTAATGTATCTTATTTAATGCACTAGGATTTATATTATATTTTTATTTTTCATTTAAATAATGATATATGTTTGTTATAATATAACGATTAAATGCCTAAAGTGCTTGTATCACATGTTTAAGTCACATAATCTGGTCTATTTAAATGTTTTTAACTGAGAAAATCTTTATTATGGAGATCAATCTTCTTCCTGTATGCTTTTTACCTACATCTCATCTGGTGCTGGACGTCTTGTGCACTTTTGTGATAACTTCTTTCCATTGTGTTATCCTTCTGCAAGTCCAGATATGAAAGAGAAAGAGGAGATGATGTGGCATCTTCAGTCTCTGCTAGCTCTGTCTTCAATGCTGGGTTAGCAGTGGCCTCCAGATGTGTCTGTCAGGATGGAGACAGTGTTCCTTTTGCTGGAGCTGAGCCAGAGGGATCAAAGGTGCCTTCCATGTCTGCATCTCAATGGGGGAAGACTCCTCTCCTGAAGATGGACTGGAATGTTCAGTTGTTTCCTGGCATCAGTTGTAGAAGCTAGTCACTGCTGAGGTGTGTCATTAACTACATGCCTGCCTTGGCAATGTATAACACCTTTTGGTGTAACTAGTAGAGTCGTGTGACTGATAGGCCATACCCATCTGACCTCCAGGGGATCAACCAGCCCATAACATCACCCACCCAGGTGAGTGATGCCAAGGTTTGTTCCTCTCTGGGCCAGTCTGCAATCCAACCATCCCAGAAACCCTCCCTATCCCCTTTGCAAAGTCTTTCCACCTCTATGTGTCACTCCTCACTCCTTGCTCATTCTCCACATCCTTCTCCATCAGCTAATGTCCACTCCCTTTATGTATATGTTCTGTCATTATCCTGTCACCTTTTGTGTTTATACTTCCTACCGGTCTGCTTCTGTGGTCCATGTTGTATATCTACCTCTCCCTCCTGCCTGTCTTCCTCTGTTCCACCCAAATCAATCCCTCATTACCTTCCTTCCCTTCCCTTCTTTAACACTCACAAACGGTAATGCTGCATCTGTTCAAGCACTTCTCACAGTGACCTCCTTGAACATTAGCACAGCACAGGTGTACAGCCTTTGCCTATGAATACCAGCCACTGTAAGAGGAAATGGCAGACTACACATGAAAAAGTAACTTTCTTGAGTGCAACCTGTGTTAACCTGTATAATTATGTATTGCACTGCTTATTTTAAATATTTGTTGGCTGAGTAAGCCCATTAGACACAATTGTCTCTTTTCAATGATTACCCCAGAGCACTGTCTGCTCAAGTGACTTATCAGAGTCACACAGTAGACAAGTGACAGCTAAAGAAATGAAACTTTGCACCATGGGCACAGTAAGCAGCTTGATAACAGCTCAGTGCTTTAGCTCTCTGCACTAATGGCCACACAATGTAGACAAGAATTTTGCATGCATTTGCCTAATAATAAAAGTAATTTTACTATATAGAAAACAAGATGACCTCATTCATATTGAATAGTAAGCATTTAGTGCAGTAACAAACTGTACTACCTGAAGCTGCATTTTAAAATAAAGAATTAGATTTATGGCCTTTGGCTACAAATCGACAGTCCGGTTTATTTTTATTTTTTATTTTTAATTTTATTACTATTAATTCAAGCTGAGTCATGCATACTGCAGCTGAAAGTGATAATTTTCCAAACATGGTCAATCATGATTCGTCCTGCACAGTTTTAATACTGGAGCAGTTTATGATTTTTTGCTAAAACTTCTGCTTATTATTCTCACTTTGAGGTTGTTACACTTTGAAAAAAAAGCAAACAAGTGAGGTAATATCTGTTTCGCTCTCTCTCTCTCTTTCTTCAAGCAGCACAACCAACCTTAGACCACCACCAACTATCATAAAAGTATTGTGATTTCACTCCACTATAAAATAAGCAGAAAAATATGAGCAAATACCAACCCGGGTTATTATTTTTTGCAACTGTGACTTGAATTTGCATGAGTCAGGCAAGTAACTGCATTCCTAACCAAAGAGAAGCTAAATCAGTTTGGCCTACTCATCTGCAGCAATAAGTTAATAAACTTGCTATTTTGTTAGTATGCTAATATGTGCGGAGCATAGAGTGTATACCAATACAAATAATATGAATGCAACTAGTGACTTCACTCCTCACAAGATTGGTGCTACCAAAAAGGAATGGTACATCAAATGAAGACATATGGCCTGTGGATTAATTTAACAAACTGTCTGTTCAGACCACAATACTTGATAAAAAATGTGGCACTGTCCTCATAGATGGGTTTTTAGTGATGACATGTAAACATAGTTCATAAAAACAGAGCCAAATACAAGAAATCTGCAGTCCCTTCAAAAAACATCACAGTAATCAGGCTCTATGTGAAAGATTGTAATTTTTGGAGAACCGAGGGTAACTATCACAGAACTACAAAGAAAATATTAAATTAGTCAGAACACTTTGCCATATAACACAAACTGCATCACTCTGTAATGCAAATCATGATGCCCCAGATTTATTTTTGTGGAGCACAGCCACAGACCTTCTAATTTATTATTAATTACCAAAATTGCAAGGAAGATACCAACTAGTTTTGAACATCTGTTACTTGAATAAAACAGTTCCAGTTTTTATGCATTCTTACAGTAAAGTAACAGGTGGCACACCCAACTAGCTGACACAAAAACGTCTGCATAGTAGTAGAGGTACAGTGGTTCTGTGCATAATTTGTGGAGTCCACAGCGGACACCTTTTCTGACTAGAAGTGCTGTAGCAATACAAAGCAGAATTAACAAATACAAGATACATTCAAAAAGAAGCACTAAAATCACAACTGTTAAAAATGTCATCATGAAACAAAATACAATGTGCAATGTGCTGGAAATCTGCCTGTGTTATAGAAGCTGACTGGCTAAACAACTACCCAACAGCTGAGTATATAAAATCTTTTTTTTAATTTGGTGCTAGTTATTAGTGAGGGCAGTTATGAAATACCATACCCCTATCAAACAGAAACAGAGTGTAATCCATTAATGTCTCAGTAATTCAGTGGCTGCAATTTTTATAGTCTTTTCAACTTTCCAGAGATAAAGATAATTTCATCATATGGTGTTTGCTACATACTTTTATGAATATTTTCAGTACAACGTGGTTGTATAATGTGATAACCAGAAAGGACTCATACATAGTAAATCATTTATAAATGAAGCCAAAATGACTAATTTATTTGTAAATCTTGTGTGTGTGTGTGTGTGTGTGTGTGTGTGTGTGTGTGTGTGTGTGTGTGTGTGTGTGTGTGTGTGTGTGTCTGTGTGTGTGTGTGTGTGTATGTGTGTCTGTGTGTTGTGTGAATGCATGGACATGCATGCATGTGTGTATACATACTTGCATATATATCTGGTGAAAGAGCTGCTGATCTTTATATTGAATCATATTTTGAAATGTAACAGGGCTTTTTCATTTTGTTTTGAAGATTTATTCTTTTACCAAAACAAGTGGGCTTTTTTCTGTTAGTAGTAGACCATAATACTTTTGAGCTTTGGACTCCTGACCTCTTTTGCACATATAGCTGTATTAGTTTAGATGTTTTGTTAGTGGTAACAAAATTTATACCAGTAGATAACAACCATCTTGTTAAGTCAAATGACAGGCGTATTCAATGAAAGAACAAGGGGTGATCAGCTGGATTGTTTAGTTAGTAATTTACTAATGAATCCAACATTTCTTGAAAGGTCAGGAATGGGAAAAAATTACACACACATATTTTCCTAAGCGGCATTTTTGGGTTTCATCAGAACTGCTCATGTCTGAATAGGGTAATTTATGTCCAGTACACCTATTTGCCTGTTTATCAAATGCATTAGTCAACCAACCCTTGTTGTCAAAGAGGACATTAAACAGCAGTTTGACCAACAGACAGCTTCTGCAGTGTTCACTTGCTAATAAAACTTATATTATGAAACAGTTATGTTTTGCAGTTCATCCGATAAAGCATTTTCCCTTTTAAACTGGATATCTCTGCTGAATTGTAACCAATATACATGCTTTACTGATAATTTGGCAGGGACATTCAGTCCACTTTTACTGATGAATAAAAGCTTGAAATCAGAGTAGTATAGAAATAAAATTGCAATGTGTGCCACAAATAACAATAGGTAGGTTGTTCTTGATAAACTGCTGATGTTATAATAAACAGCCTTCATAATAATGTACATCTCTAAAATGTATCAGTTTTAAATCTGTTATGTACATACTTCTGTCAAAATAATCTGAAAATACGGATGGTTAATTATGCTGTGAATCCAATCTAACCAACTGTTAAAATGTTTACTCAAGAAAATGATAGGATCACTACAATGGCATTTGTCTTCTATTTTAGTGGTTTAAATATACCTATTAATTTTTAACTTGTGACTTTGCATATTGGATTATTTCCTCTTTTTCAGGCTGCTGCCTTTCAATTTTCTTTTCTTTTTTGTGTGTGGCAGCATTTTTATGTAAATTCTTAATATAAGAACTCCATTATCTTTTCTGAATTCTGAGGTGTAAATTAAATATGCAAATAATGGTGAGCTTACACCTACAAGACCACCTGATAAAAGTATCGATGATAAATATTACGGTATCAACTATATATTTTGTAGCAGCTCAGATGCTTAGACTAGATAACAGGAAAATACTGAGATACATATTCCAAAAGTTGCAACAACAAAAATAGATTGTCATTTTATAACTTGGCACATATGAGGCATGTATTTTTCTTATCTTGTCTATATCTAGACAAGGTATTTTTGAACCTGAGACCAGAAACTACATTAGTTCTAAAATATAGTATGCTAGTTTTCACTTCAAAGTTAAAACTGAATGATTGAACATTCTACAGAGTCGATAAGCTTTTCCCCAGTGGTGATTAGCATTATAAGGACTGTTACAGAACTACAGTGCTGCTTGGATTCAGTGCTCTTAAAGCAGACAAAAGCAAAACGTAATAAATTAGATGAATAATTAGATCAATAAAGAAAATAGGTCAACATATGAATTCTGCTTTCTTTTCCAGAATGCTAATTGATTTGACAGGTAAATATGTAAACTTCAAACATAGAAAACAGTTTATCTGCATCCTATGAGGTGGCAATTGACTTGATTATAAATTATTTGAGTTATTTTAGATTCGACCAGTTTGTGTTTCATGGGGTTAGAAAGTAAGAATGCCTGCTAACTATCCATAAACAGAAATCAATGTGTTTGCATTCAGGGGGATGACAAATGAGTTTCTTCATATTATCTGGGAAACACTGCAGTTAAAATAATGCTAATCATAGATGCAAACTATTAATCTCCATAGTATCCAACCAGCTGACTCTTCACGTCACTTTTTTGATCTTAGGCATGTTTTGAGCTTCATGTCTACATGTGCTTAATTAAGAGCTTAGTGAAAAAGAATAAAAATCCAGTGTAATAGCTAACGGCCACTTTCATCCATTTTGTAAATAATCAGTGGAGGAGTTGGCTCCAAATGGCTGCTTGCATAACTCAGCCCATATAGGGCATTTGCTGCACCATAAGGCACAATATGATATGAGTGCAGCTCTTCATAATATAACGATTGAGAACAGCAGTCTTGTACCATAACCTTCAACCGTTTTCTCGTGTCACAGTAAGCAGTTCTGTGCATTGAAACCTCTTTGAAGTATTCATAACTTTCTTTTTCAGTTTCTAAGTTTATTTTTCGGAGCAGATTATTTATCAAAACAGCTCTTCGAAGATAGGTTTCAGGATCCTCTAGAAAACGTAGTTTTTCCAATGAGAGCTTCAAAATGCATGTTCGATCTTCTGGTAATATCAGGTGCTACAGAAATAACAAACAATGAAACTGTATGATTAAACCAAAAATATTAAAATGGTTGATCATATAGCTTATTTATATCATAACTACTTTTGTAAACTTTCACTGTGCCTTTGCTAAATTACATTACTAAATCAATTAATAAGGAGGCAGAGCATGTATTCTGTTTTCAATAGTTTTTTTTATGGGTGATAAAGATTTAAAATAAAATGCATGTCAGGTTTACTGTGATGATAAACTACACCTCAGAGCTATGTCAAACCATACAAATCAAAATCAACACCATTAATTCCAGAGACTGAGAACTGGTAAGCCCTACTTAAATACTTTGAATTTATATTTGTAAGATATTTATTTATTTTATTCAGATGGCTAATGAAGAACAGCTCACCATCGAAACTAATGACTGACAGGTATACTGATTTCGTATTTTCTTGGAAAAATATCAGCTAGTCCTAAATTTGGACTGTGAATATTAGAAAAGCATAGAATCTTCATGGAATACGCATTTTACAGCTCAGTGCTTATTCATCATAACTTGGGTTTCCTCTACATTTATTATTTCAGAGTGCTTTATTATTATGATTTAATTTTGCATATATATAGATAGACTAAAACTGCATAATGCAATCAAAGTAAATCTTGGAAAATACTTTTAAAATCATAGGTATAATTCCTAGATTTCTTCTCAAGAAAATGGAATTTTATTTTTTAAGGACATTGAATTAGTGTCTCTGACTGGGAGTAAATAATTCTCTGAGAAAATTGCTGTTCATGAATTCCCTGGGCAAAATACTGTTCATCTGTAAAATTTGCACAAGTACTCCACATTTCACACACAAGCAGCAAAGAATGTATAGCAACTCAGATACTACTGTTCACTGTTCAAAAAAGAAAAGAAAGCAAGCCTGCTTCAGAGCTGGTGTGAGCTTTTAATGGCAGATGTATCACAAGAGAGAACTAGAAAAAAATCTGTAAAGGTACTGCATTTTCAAAGAATATGGAATAGTGTCAAGGTTTTGTTTATTACTCAGCTCAATGCAAAAAGTACAACTTTTTTCCAAATGTGTATTATCAAGAGTAGGAATGAGTAAACAAATTCAGCTAATATTCCAGTTCTTGTCTTTGTAGAAAATAATGATAAAAAATGTTTAACTTTTTACTTACAGAAATTTGCATCTCTAATAATGACAGCATTTTCAGAGAATGTACGTAGACACTTTTATGCCAGAATGATGAAAAGTGCTTATTGCGTTGATGATGTAACACTTTGGCATGTTTACATTTTTTTCTAGGGGATAGACTTAAAAGAATTGAGTTACACTTTTAAACTGAAAACTTGAGAAATCCTGCAGCTGTCAATATACAATGGGCATTCCGACTTTAATTTGACTCTACTTACAAATGACTAAAACATTGTCACTGGCTTAAGCTATTCTTCAACAATATTCCAATCGATGGATCTGGATAAACTGTAAACTGCATGATCAAATGGCACCCTTACGTCACGAGATGGGTTGCCAACTGGCTCACAGACAGAACTCACATGGTAAGAGTTGCGGGAGCTAGGTCTGACTCTAAACCGTTTACAAGTGGCATTCCCCAGGGCTCAGTCCTAGGACCCCTCCTGTTTGGCATATACTTCTTAGAGGTACAGGCAAGCACAGGAGGACTATGACTGACTAAGTTTGCAGATGACTGCAAACTAGGGGCTATAATTGACTCTCTGGCTGACACAAACATCCTCCAAAAGGGTCTCACTGAGACAGATACCTGGTGTCAAAACCATGGCCTCAAGCTAAATGCCAAAAAGTGCATAGTCATCCCCCTTTGGAAAAAACATAGTACCCACAAACTATCACATAGGTGGTAGCCCCTTAAATGTGGAAGATGTAATAATGGATCTGGGGACCCAAGTATATAGTAATATCACCTTTGATAATCACATTGCCAAAGTGGTTAGAAAATCCTTCTACATGGCCCACCTAATCACAAAAGGGTTCGCATCCAGATCAAAAGAGGTCATTGTGCCCCTCTACTTATTACTCATCAGACCCATCATAGAGTACAATGCCCCATTTGGGATGTACCTTACAAGACACCTGCAGCAGCTGGACAGACCACAGAAGTACCTCACCAAGAGGATCACTGGCCTCAAACAGATGCCCTATGCAGCTCGACTGAAGAAACTCCAGCTGTATTCGGTTGCATACTGCCTACTCAGAGGTGATATCTGCCTGACATACAAAGCCATGACCAACCCAGAATTGATGGACATGCTCCACCTAAAGAAAACCTTATCCCCTCGAGCCACACGCTCCAGGGATCTAAACCTCACCACAACAATAAATAGGACATGCTGGAGGGATAGATTCCTGTCCCAGAGACTTCCCATGCTTTGGAACAAGATTCCAATCTACATTAGGCAGAGCTTCCTGCTAACACTCTTCAAAAGAAACCTTGATGAGTGGATGGGAAACAGAAACTTTACCCCGGGGATCACTTCAGTGGCTTTGCTGGACAGAGGCACAGGGAACTAATCTAAGGGGGCAGTGAAAGCCAACAAATTCTGGCTAGGCTTATAAATGCCTTCGGGCAGATAGCCTAGTACCTACCTATGATCCTATGACCTATGTGTGTTCATATATAAAGACAGATACAGGAGCCATTGTGGTACTATAACAAACATATATTTCATTTTTATTGAAACTGAGCATTCTGTGTGTGTTTTCTATTTTTTCCAGAGCTTTTTTTGTTTTTTGTGTTTTTCTGGATAGTCGGTTGCTCAGAGTTTTGGGATTTTTAAACATATAGGTGTGGTTACATTGGTCCAAGCTTCCAAATGTTATCATTTGTTTTGCTGACAACCTTTGATTAACAAAGCAAATGGTTGACAGGTGTCCAAGATTGACAATCTCCTGGGTTGGGGAATATGCTCCTTCCCTCATGATTGTGTGATTTCTGTATTAGCATCTAAAATTAGCAAGGAGTTTTTGTCTGTGCAAGACTGCCCAACAGTGGAGATTGGGTAATTTGCCCTTTCTCCACTGCAGTGCAGTCTCAGAGTTGGCATATATATAAGTAGCAGAGGGTGAACATTATAATTTTTCTTTGCAGTGGCCAATAACATGATAGCCTTTTTTAATGTACTGTTAGCATACTTAAGGACAGCCAGTTCCATACTAAATGGAAACTTTTCTGTGCCAGAGGCAGATGACTGCTATGAGTTTTTGTGATAAAAATTCCATCAGGATAAACTAACATATTTACATTTAAGAACTTGTTTGGCAGGTCATTGATGAAAGGTGAACAAAATAACTGATCCTAATACAGAGCATTTTGCTGCCCTTTTGTGAGTATATCAGATTCAAATGCACTAATATTTGAAATTACATCAAAAACAAAAAATCTGTTATGGAGATAACTTTTTATCTATTTCTTACCTTCGAAACCACAATGGGTTTTGTAGAAGGAGATTGGGTGGTCAACATTGTCACAAGCTTTTTTTAATCAAAAAAAAATGAGTCACTTAGTAGGCCTTGTTCTATATTAGACAGATGATGCCATTACTTAGTGAGACGATAAATGATGTGCTATAGTTAGGCTGGAATCCATGTTGTTATCATAAAGGTTGTAATGCATTTCTAGATATTGTAAAATGTGTTTATAGACTAACTTTCTAGTATCTTGGCTAATGGGCTGATGTAGGCCATGCAATGACAATCAGCCAAGGAAGAAAGGCTTATTTATGGCAGTGGAATGATAAGTGTTATAATAGGAGCTCTGAGGGATTAGATTACTAGTTAAGGAAAGGCTGAAGATGTATTTTAGTAATCTAAAAATTAATTTTGTAGCTTATTTTAGGTACTAGTGATGTACTGTATGGAATATGGAGTTAAATTTTTCCTCAATATTTTTGAGCTGTTATTTTATAGATTTAGAGGTAGGAGTGTTGTTTAGTAAATTATAGAGTAGAATGTTTGGACTGGCAAGAAGGGTATTTAAAAATGTTTGGTATGTTAGTTTAAAGGCCGAAATGCTGTCTTTTATTAGGTGCATGAATTGTTGGTTGAGTTCTTGGGTATTATTTATTTTATTTATTTGTTTATTTAGTTAGTTAGTTAGTTAGTTAGTTAGTTAGTTAGTTAGTTAGTTACATGTTTAGTTATTTGTTTATTTATTTATGTATTGACATTTGATTACCAGGAAAGTCAGACTGTGTAGGAGCCCATTTTTAACAGTGTCTCTGGGAGAAAAGGGCATTGTTTGACTTTCCGAATATGGTATTCCAGGGTGGGCTAAAGGAAGTAGCCATCCCAGGTGCACTAGATGTCAGGAGGTGTGATTGGGAGATCTCTGATCAAGAGATAGTGGACTAGTGTACTGATAATGCATTAGCGATCAGGGTGGAGTACTTCAGTGCTCTGTGTGTGGTATGTAAACTGTAGCAAGGCACTTGTTACATTTGTAGAAAGCAACTTGATACTCAGTTTGCTTGCATTAGTGGGATTGGAAGGGTTTTTGCTGTTAATTTGTCTCGTCATCTCATAGAGTTGAATGATGCCAGAACACAGAATGGCACTGGATATTAGGTGAGTCAGCTACGGCTCTGCTTTATTTGTAGACAGCTGTTTGATATTATTCTACAAGGATTTAAATCTGTTGAGCTGAAGAATTTACAGCGAGTGCAAGTAAGTGGCTTTAGCAAATTTTATACTAAATTTCCTGGCTATTGGTGTCAATTGGATTACCCTTCAATTTCTTCCAGGCTTTGTCTTTATTTTTTATGAGAGAACTTTATCTTTTGAGTTAAATTGTTCAAGGATATGGAATGATTTAGAGAAGCTTTGTTTTTGGCCAACCAATCCAGACAGATCTCAGCATTACTGGCCATATGGCTAACAATATAGTGTTTGAATGATGACAACAGATGATGTAGAATATATATGATACTTTGGTATGAACATTTAGTTTGACTTGGACAAATATCATGTTTAAGTTTCTGTCATTTGTAGTTTTTTTTTTTTGTTTGTTTGTTTTTGTAAAAAGACCAAGGTGCAGATTTGAATACTTTTTTACTATTATAAGAGCAAGGAATCCATGAGTCCTTTTTTAGCCATGATTCGATAAAGAATAAAATTTTAGGGCTGTTTAAGCTAAGCCATGTTTCAATGTTTTCTCATTTGTCATTTGTGTCATCTGTGTTCTTATATGAAATGTATTTGTTTATGGACTAGCAGATTTGGTAAGTTTTGGTAGAGTGACCCTAAGTTGGGTCTTTTTTTAGGAGGGACTGAGGCTTTTCCTGCTTGACACTACTGCTCCCATGTACATATCCAGATAGCACTTCTAGGTTAAGACATGCAATGGGATGTAATGTGAATCTGCAATCATTTCAGTGAGTGATGTAAGCTCACAGATAATCTGCTATCTTTGCTGGATACTTTGGTCTCTACCACAGAGCTCAGATGGAGCATGCAACCCTGCAAATAGACCCTTCTATCCCACAACAAAGGGCTGAGGAGGCACTGCTTTCATTCCACAACCAGTCCTAGTAGGCTCCCCAAAACTGAGGCTGCTAATAAATCATGGGTCATCTGGCCTATTGAGCATTATCCCTCTATGCTTTGGAGTCAGCAACATGACCACCTTTTAATGAAAATTAGCAGAATGGAAAATTGTAGCTTAACATACTGTAAGGTCTGTGAAGGCCAGAATTTAATGACTAAATATAAGCGACAATATCTCAAACACTGTTTGACATATCTTAGTGAATGACTCAAAGATTTATACTTGGATGATTGTGTACATGGCACTTAGCAGTTATGCTATGCAAAAGTACCTGCTGACAACTCTGCAAAATTTATTTGGGACATTATGCCCCTGTTAGCCTGCTAGCATGGGAATTTTGTGGTGGTAGCATATTTCTGGTAGCAGGAGTGCTAGTGTTATGACAGCATAGAACAGATATGTTGTGGAAATAGTACATTTCCCATTTTTCTCTTACATAAACCACATCTAAGCCAAACAGTTTCTATTTTTTTATTTTGTTTTGTTTTTTTTTTATTTTAATTTTTTTTTTACTCATTTTTCTTTTCTTAACTGGGTAGATGGTCCATAGGCTTTTTTTCAGCCAGGCTCCGGAACATACAGCATGACATAATTAAAATGTTGTATTACACAGTGAATGTCAGGAAGGTTCTATTAACATAGGAAGAGACGCATACAGTGAAGAACAGTAGGTAATGCCAGTAGCATCAGATACAATGTATAAAATGAGAAAGGAAACACTGTAATATTTATGTAGATCAGATATAATGTATTAAAGGAGAAAAGAAACACTATAAAATTTATATAGAGTACTCTTATATTGAAAATAATTTTGTTTATAAACAATAGAAAAAAAATCTGATGCAAATAAGGGCTTTGAATGGTAGAAATGATTGGAAGTAATGGTTACCTATCATATTCTCCAAAGTCGACAATGTAGAATCCGAAAGTGCAGAATGTTGAACAGGTAAACGGAAATCTCTGTAAGAGGAGATTTCCATTTACTTCAATGTAGTGCGGTCTCAGATTTGGTATATTTAAGTAGCGGGGGGTGTGGTGGGTGTGGTGGGTGCAGCACCCCATGTGAGGGGTGCAGGGGGGCTTGCCCCCCTGCCTACACCCTTTAGATTTTCTTTTTTTTTAATTTATTTTTATGAACATTCGAAATTTTAATGGTTCAATTATTAAAGGTTAACCTTTAGTGATTCGAACCATTAAACTTTCAATGTTCTAATATAGACCCGGTAGTAACTACTGGAAAAGCCATAAGTAGTAGACATATAAAACAAACAGTATATTGCAGAAATAACTGATAAGAACTAAATAAATGATATATGCAGTTGAATAGAGAAAGCAGAGAACAACAAGAGAGTCTCATACTTTGGGCAAGTAACTAATGTGCACATACTTAGACAGCAGTAGTTAGGATATAATGAATAGCAAATCATTGGAGCGTAGAAAAACAATGCAGATTAACTATAATTTAAAACAAATGGTTATTAATGTTTTCTCTAAAATGGTTCTATCTGTAAGGGTCTAATGGATAATCCATAAGACTGATTCAAAACTACCGTAGTTATTTGATTCTGATTTCTGGCATCTGGTGGTAGGTCTAAACAGTACAAACTTAGAAAACATATTTATTTGCATATTTAAACACTTGAAAAATAGACTAACCCAAAAACCGTTTGAGCCACAACTGAAGCCATGAGGTAACAGATGTTATACAATACTTAAAACCATTACAAATCAAGATTAAAAGCAGGAGTTAAAAACAAGTAGCAATGCCAGTAACAGGATGCATCAACATTTGCTTGATTTGCCATGGCTATGCTCAAACATAAACATGGTAAACATAACTACAATAACATTAAATAACTCATATACAACAGATTGCTACAATGACAGAGAGCTGTAAAAAGGGGAAGAATCTAACCATGGCATGGATAGATTGCAAAAAAGCATTTGATAACATCCCACATACTGGTCACACCACTGTTTTGTACACCTTACTTTCCAGCTTCTTTATCATTCTTCAGTCATATACTATACCTGACACTCTGTGTCAGTTAGCTGCAGCCCCTCTGATTCTAGCTTTGACCTCCTCATTCAGACTTTCCTTCTCTTCAATCAGCCCTCCCAAATACTTAAAGCTGTTAACCTGTTCCACTATTTTGCCTTCTATCTCAATTCTCATCTTCTTCTGAACTGCACCATTTGCTGCCGTTACAACTGCCGTAACTGTACTCAATATCATGCCATGTGCCTTCAGGTTTGCATTCCACTCTCATTATCTTTTGTGAAAGTTCTGCCTATAATGCAACATCGTCTACATACAGCAACACTCTTGATCTGCCTCCTACAACCTCTTTACTAATGTAGTCCATCAACAGGATGAATAGCAGTGGGCTCAGAGCTGAACCCTGGTACGCACCCACTTCCATCGGGAATCCCTCTTTAAGACTGAACACTGTTCATACCGGACTCTCTCCTCACTTCTAGCTTCTTCTCAACTATCTGTCTCACTGCAAACATAGTGGGAGTTGTGCGACATCCTGATCTGAATCTGAACTGCTTATCTTCTATCTTACTTTCTACTACTCTGTGTATCCATTTATCAACCACCCTCTCCAGAACTTTCATGTAATGTGATAGGAGCCTGATGCCTCTGTACTGCCCACAGTTGTGAATGCCCTCTTTGTTCCCGAACACTGGCACTAGAATGCTTATTCTCCAGTCATCTTGGATATACACTGTTATGAGTACCCTCAGGAGCCATTTCTACCCTATTTCACCTAGCATCTTTATCATATCTGCTGTGACCTCATCTGAACTTGCTGCTTTCCCTTACTTCATTTTCTTTAGTGCTGTTCTTACTTCTTCTAGAGTGGGCTCTCCTCTTCTTTTATCATGGGCTGTGTCTAGGGCAGCACAGCTTCTGGTGTTTTTTTTTTCATTCAAAAGCTGCTGGGAGTACTCCTTCCATCTGCCTTTGATGTCCTATGGACTGGTGAGCAGGTTGTTGTTGGCATCTCTTATGAAGGGTGTCTGACTACCTTCTTTATCTTTCTGTCTTTGCCTTGCAACCTGATATAGTTTATTTGTGCCATCTACTGACTTACTTTCCAGAAGCTGGAAGAGTGCCTCTGATGCCTCGTTCTTTGCTATTGCAACTGCTCTCTTATCTTCTTTGTTAGCCAACCAGTATTCCTTCCTAGCCTGGTCCATCTTTTCTATCTACCACTATTTCCTGCATTCTTTCTTTCTTTTGATGAATTCCTGGACTTCTGCATTCCACCACCAGCTTTCCTTATGTACCTTATTTCCATACCTGGCTTGGCCACATATCTCTTTTAGTCCTTGCACATGCTATTTTGAGGTGCTGCTATTCTTCTTCAACTCCACCTACTTCCTTCTCTTCTTGAGGTGTTAGAGCCCTGCAGAATTCATTGGATTGCTGTGCTTTCTCTACAATCAACTTCCAGGTCTACAGCCTGGTCTCTGTTGACCTTAGAGCCTTCTCTGATCACTGCTTGCAGCTGATTGTGGCAACCAGTGGTTTATGCTGTTGGCTGATGACTTTGCAATTACTGATTCTACCCCAGTGTCCTTTTCTTACTAGGAGGAAGTCTTCCTGAGTTGCATGTTGGCCACACTTGTACACGATCATGTGACGGTCTATCTTACTGAACCATGTGTTGGCTACTATTGAGCCATTTGCTGGACAGAAGTGTCGAATGGCCTCTCCTTCTTTATTTCTGTTGCCCCACCCATGTGGACCTAAGCAGTCCAAATATCCTGTTCTGTCTGTCCCAATACGTGCATTCAAGTCACCCATTATTAAGACCAATTCCTGTTGTCCTGCTTTATCAAGTAGGTCCTACAACTGCTGTATAAATGTACTCTTTTCCTCACTATCACACCCTGATGTGGACTATAGGCTGAGATTATGAATACTGAAATAAATAAATAAAATAAAATAAAAATGAAATTCCAGGATCTGCAAACAGAAATGAGAGTAATGCGGAAGAAAGATACCCAGACAGTTCCAATAGCGGTAGGGGCAACAGAACTAATAAAAAAAATAATTTATAATCCTACTTAAATATGTTGCCGTTATATGTAACCCCCACATGAACTGCAGAGGGATACAATTCTGAGTACATTGCAGGTATAGGAATAGCATTCAGCAGAGACTGAGACAATACTAATTTCATGAACTTTAATTATGCCCTAATGGTGTCCATTCACATCAACTCACGTAAAAAACGAATAATGTGGAGGAATTAAATCCAAGCCAGCAGCTTAACACTAGCATAGTTGGGGCACCAATAGACAGAAGACAGCTTTCATAGAGTAGTTATTTTTGGAAACAATAAAGCATATGCAATTCTGTGAAGAAAGATATTGACTTGCATCTCTAAAACATTAGCAGTCATGTGTAATCACCAAGTGTTTTTTTGGAAATGGAATAGCTATTCTCATTCCTAATGTGTGAGGGCACTAGATTCTAATGGGGTAACTTTGGAAATCTTTTAATGAATGGGTAATCCAAAGTTTGGCCTCTCTAGGGTTAGACCATTAATGCCTAAGGATCTGAGGGGATAACTGGAGGTTCTGACTGATTAATTGCTAACTACAGATACAGAAGTTTAAAAGTAAGGAAAAATGAGAAAGGTCGAATGAGCAGTGACAAGCAGTCGACTAGACTTCTTTAAGAAGAGGCAACATCGCTCATACCTAACATGTAAAGAAACAGATCTGTGCATTTATTTAACTTCTGTCTGGGGGTACTTACATTCTGCCCAGTGGTTAATGTAATTATGGGAAGGGCATACTCACACACCCCCTAACTATATATACTATATAACTATATATACTATATATACTAACTCCACTTGCACTACAGTGGGGAAAAGGGGATATACCTTTCACTTACCTTACAGTAGTCTACATGCTGCCACTATTATGCTCTTTCCCCACTGTAGTGTGACCCTGGAGTTAGTATATATAGTTGGGGGGGGGGCAGAGTCCCCCAAATTGGGGGGTGTGGTGGGTGTAGCCCCCCACCTAGTCTGGTTTTATATGGTCCAGTTTAAAATTTAGTATGTTGAAATTAAGTATTATGGGTTTCAGTCTTTTGGGCTTCAGTCAAGTGACTTTTCAGTCTTTTGAAATTTCAGTCTTATGGTCTCAGTCAAATGAGTTTCAGTCAAATGAGGTTTCTAGCATATATGCATATATATATATATATATATATAGAGAGAGAGAGAGAGAGAGAATTATATTATTGAGCCTAGTTCCATACTTTAAAGAATCCTTTTTAAAAACCCACTTAAACAGAAGCAGCTGATCTTGCTAGCAGTGCTAGCAACAGATGTACCTGTTTTCAAACAGCTAGAGGACTGTAGGTGACTTTGTAACTGCTCTGCAGTTTTTTCATAAGAAATTGAAGGCTCAGTAGGCTTCAGGCGTATCTAACTGCTTTCATTTATACTATCAGTCTATGGTCTCCAGTTGCACTTTAATACTTGTGCGGAGCCATGGTCACAGATTTCCTTTCAGTTTAAAGAGACTAATGAAAAAATTGTTTATTAATAACTGAACATAGGTTAATACAGAGCAAGTCTAGGCCACTAAACAACAGGTTTGCCTGAAGAGAGGATATCAGTCAATCATTTCTAGCTCAAAGAGTAATTGGGTTTCTGTTTTTTTTCTGAGAATTATGTACTTTGGATAAGAAGTACTTTGGATAAGAATAGTAGTATTTTTTCTAGTAAAGTAAGACCAAAAGTGGATTTTGTTATGATCATTGTATCCTCTTATCATGGCATAAGTAAGTTGCAGCTTTCTACTAACAAAAAGTGCCTGAGAAAAAAACATTCTCTCAACAGTCATTTATTGCCTCAAAAAAGTTAAGCACTTTCATCCAATCCCTAGCAGGACTTCATCTGAAGTAATTCAATCAAGCAAATGACACTAACTTTATAAAGTGGTAGTCATGTGACAAAAATCACATGACCTTAGCAATAGTCATATGACAAAAATCACATGACCTCTCAGCAACAATCATATGTTAAAAACTGTAACAATACATGAAATGAAAACATACATGCATAAAAAACATTACAAAACATCACAATTGTCAAAATGCTGCTGAAACATATTCATTTACAAGTTGACAGTTGTTAAGAAGTGTAAAAATGAAGACTAGAGGTATAATAACTCTTGAAGTGACATGTCTTGCTCTTTGATGCTTGCAAGGAGGATGAACTGGCAAATTTGTTATAGTAGGAGATTTGCACTATTTACAAAGAAAATTTGAAAATGTTATGTCCATGTAAGATTGTAATCATACACACTTATTTAGACATACATTTGCAGAACTGCATGGCATTTTGTATTAAATATTTCAGGGTACCATATCTCTTTAGTCTTCTACAAACTGTACTTAGCTTCCTATTTCTGGTATGAAAGGCAGACATATGGTTTCATGTACTTGACTTCATCAATAGTGTTTCTCTTTCTTAGCATATCTATATCTAAATCTGTGTGTGTGTATACAAATATATAAACATATATATCTATCTATGCATATGTGTGTGTGTGTGTGTGTGTGTGTGTGTGTGTTTATATATATATATATATATATATATATATATATATATATATATATATATATATATGTATATATATATATGTATATATATATATATATATATATATATATATATATATATATATATATATATAAAACACAAACCAAAACAATGGTGCCCAATGATAATGTGCTTGGAGGAAAAACAACCACACCACAAAATACTTGCACATGTAAAGAAGCAGGAAGCATTAATGCAAACTAAGTTTATTAAACAGTCTGCTACCCAGACCAGTTTCGCCGCATGGCATCATCAGTGTGTGTCTCTCAGCAACAGTGCCTGTACAATTAATATAAAATCACATTTAAAGCAACACTGACTCTTAACCTATCCCAACATACACAATAAATCTTTCCCAAAATTGAATTATATAATACATGTTTCTCAAGAGAGCTTTGCAATTCAAACAACCTAATATCCTAAAGTAGTAAATCATATCAACCAAATTTTTATTGCATGTTACCAATGGTCATTGAGACCTGATTTAAATAATGCTCCCAGGTTAATAATCCACATTCGTTCCTTCTTAGTCAACAATTGGTGCTTTTTATCTATATCGTCTTCTCAGAGGTGATCTCTGCTTAACATACAAGGCCATGTCAAACTCAGAGCTGTAGGACATGCTTCACTCAAAGAAATCCCAATCCCTCAGAGACACATGCTCCAGGGATCTAAACCTTGTCATCACAATGAACAAAACATACTGGAGGGATAGGTTCCAGACCCAGAGACTCCCCAGACTCCGGAATAGACTGCCCATACATGTCAAGCAGAGCGCCTATGTTGGCCCTCTTCAAAAGGAACCTTGATGACTGGATGGGAGATAAGAAATTCACCCCGGGGATCACGTCAATCGCCCTGCTAGACAGGGGTCCAGGGAAGTAAATATTGTGGGAAGAAATAGCCAGGGAATTGTTATGGCTAGGCTTGTATAGGCCCTAGGGCCAATAGCCTAGTACCAACCTATGAACCTATGAACCTTTAGATATAATCAAATTATCCCCTTCTTCTTTATCTATCCACATAAAAACAAAATGGGCTGTACTGTGTTGTATAATATGCTTGTATAATGCACTACGGGTTCATTTACATTTAATGTCACTCACATGTAGTGCCAGACATTGTTTAAATACACATGATGTCTGCCCTATGTAAAACGCACCACATTGGCACACTGCCATGTATACTACCCATTCACTGGTACATGTAATCAAATGCCTGATATCATATACATTCGGGGTATTTACTGAAGTAAAGGATTTTCTCCTGGAAATATGGTTGCAATATTTACAGTGCCCACAATAAGTACTACCCACTAACATTTTCCTAACTGAGCCACTACCTGAAGTGCATCCTTTTTTGTATGCCGAAAAATGATGTCCTAATGTTTTACCTTTTTGAAAACCAAACCTACATTGATCATCCAACAAAGGTGCAAAAAAAGGATCTGACTTCAAAATGTGCAAGTATTTAGATATTACTGACTGGATCTTAAATGTGTTATTTCCAAAAGTAGTTATTAATCTAAGTTTATCCCCTCCCTCAGCTCTTCTAACACTGCTCTCATGTAAAAGGTTAGACCTAGATGTAAAATTAGACTGTTCATATGCTTGTTTAATCACCTGTTCCTGATATCCCCTAAATTTAAATATGGACTTAAGATGTAAGGCCTCCACTGTAAAATACCTGTCTGTGGTGCAGATGCGTCTGATTCTTTGAAACTGGGCTTTGGGAATATTATCGATAATATGCCCCGGATGGCAACTACTGGCATGCACCAAAGAATTTTTGATAAAAGATTTCCTACAAAGACTTGTTAGCATTGTCTCATCTATAGTTTTTGTTGGGTTCCTATCACATTGTCGAAAACTGACAATGTTGAACGGCCAAAATATCAAAAGTGCTGTTCATCAAAACTGTTCTTGTGGGATCGAGGTACAATGAGGATCAGAAAATTTGCCCTTTCCTCACTGTAGTGCGATCTCTGAGTTGGTATATATAATTAGTGGGGGGTGTGGGGGGTGCAGCCTCCCACAAGAACAGTTTAGATGAACGTCACTTTCGATATTTTAGCCGTTTGACATTGTCAGTTTTCGACAATGTGATATAGACCCATTTTTGTTACATTTACATCAAGGAAGTCGATGTTAAACAAATCAATCTTACCACTAAAGTGAATATCATATCTGTTATTATTCATATAAACAACAAATGCATGCCAACTATCTAAGCTGCCATTCCAAACTACTCAGCAGTCATCTAAGTATCTGCACCACATAATCAACTGAGATAAAAATAGATTGGTTTCACTATGTATATACTGATGTTCAAAATACCCCATAAAAAGATCTGCATACATGGGGGCAAAAGTAGCCCCCATGGCCGTTTCTTTAATCTGCAAATACCAATCCTGCCCATATACAAAAGCATCATGTTATAATATCAGCCCTAACAGTGTCAGTAAAAATTCAATTTCTGCCTCATTATATATACCTAAATGCTGCATCCAATACTTTGTTGCAGCAATTCCTCCTTCATGTGGGATGCTGGTATATAATGCCTGTACATCCAAGGTCCCCAAATATGCATTATTTGGAATTTGCAAATCACTCATGAGTTTCAAGAATTGGTTGGTATCTTTAATTCTAGCCCGTACAAATACCAATAAAGTTTTAAGTTTAAACTCAAGGTACTCAGAAAGAGGTTCAATAAGAGAACCTCTTCCTGCCACAATGGGACGCCCTGGAGGTTTGGTAACTGATTATTGAATTTAAGGTACTAAATAGAAATATTGTGGTTGTGGATCACCCACCTTCAATTGGGTTACTAACATCTCTAAAATAATCCCTTGCTCCTTCACCTGATGTAAATATCCGTCTATATTATTCTTAAACCCCTTAGTTGGATCAAGTGAAAGATAGCAATAGGATGTAGAATCTGATAAATATCTGTTAACCTCATAATCATAATCTTGTTTATCCTAAACCACTATAGCACCTCCCTTGTCTGCTCCAGAGATAACCAACCTGTCATTTTGTTATAATTGCCCCAAGGCTTTCTATTCTCCCGCTGTTAAATTATTTGAAACATTTTTGAAAATTTCCCCTTGGTTGACATGTAACTCATGCAAAACTAGTTGCTCAAATATCCTTACTGACCCCTGATAAGGAGGCTGAAACTTAGATTTTTTGAAAATAAATGATCCTCTATCAGATACCAATGGTATATGCTATCTCTGTGCAAAAAGTATTTCAAATTAAGTACATGACAAAAATCTTCAACATCTTTAACAACATCATAATGAGAGACAAAAAATGAGGGCACAAATCCCAATCCTTTATTCAACAATTGTGATTCTGCTTCAGAAAAAACTATAGTCCGTCAAATTCACAACCAGCTGGTTCTCATCATTGCCACCAATGGTAGACTGATGCCCATCTGTTATGCCTGTAGACTGTTGATGAACATCTGCTCTACTTCCTCGCTTGTTATGTTTTTGGCCTCCCCTTCTAAAGGGACTCTAGATCTCTTAGATACAGGGGAAATCAAAGACACTAATTCCCCTGTCTCAGTCTCAGTATCAGTGTTTGATCACCCTGATGAGGTCTCTGAAGAACTGGGCATGTGGTTGTTTTCCCTCATAATGGACCGAACCTTCTTTCTCTTAGGTCTATTATTGCTCTTCAGCAAATCAGCAAAACGGACAGCCCTCTTGTTTTTCTTCATTGTGTAAACACTTTCCCTATTAAAATTATTTAAATCTCGTTGGTACTTTTTAATTTTGCGTGCCTGTAACTCCTGGTCATATTTGTCAGTCTCTGATAAAAACACTGCATGTTTCTCAGCATAACCCTGATGAGTAGAAAAAAAATCTTCATACACTCATAACAATCATTTAGTTTGGCTACTAAACCTGGTAACTGTTGTTCATAGTATTCAGCTAACAATAAAATAAACATATTAGAGGCCGTTTGTTGTATCTGCTGCCATTTTTTCATAAATGTAGCATCATCAGCCCCTACCCCTGGTTCTACATACACACGCAGTCCCCATGGGGCTATTTTTGCATTAGAGTATGCTTTAGGCAATTTACAATGTCAAACGTTAGAGCGTACCTTTTTGGTAATGTCCGTTAATAACAAACTGTTGCTGCATGTTGGACTTCTCGATTCCTGCAGCAGTATGCGTAAATTCCTTCTCTAAGTCAAAAGGAGAAATATCATCTTTATCGGTCACCAAGTTGCCCAAAAATGTTTTAAAATTTTGCCCCATTGCCATTTCCATGCAAAACTGTGAATACGTCTCGAAGCTGCCAACTGTCAATAATCCTGCTTATCTTCACTCAGCCTGTAGCTAGTTTCTACCAATCTGTGACCAATTTCATGAATTCTCTGGCCCAACTACACATCAGCACTCGTAAAAAATCCAACTCAAACCAAAGCAACGGTGCCCAATGATAGTGTGCTTGGAGGAAAAACAACCACACCACAAAATACACCAGCATATGTAAAGAAGCAGGAAACAGTAGTGCAAACCAATTTTATTAAACAGTCTGCTACCCACCAGTTTCGCCACATAGTATCAGTGTGTGTCTCTCGGCAACAGTGCCTGTACAATTAATATAAAATCACATTTAAAGCAACACTGACCCTTAACCTATCCCAACATAGACAAATCTTTCCCAAAATTGAATTACATAATACATATATATATATATATATGTATATATATATATATATATATATATACTTATAGTATTTTATGTCTGTATGTATACATATATATATATATATATATATATATATATATATATAAATATATATATATATATATATATATATATATATATGTATGGGTCTATGTCAGAAGCTCGAGTTTTTAGAAACTCGAAACTCATATTTTTGAGAAGATAATATCGAGTTTCCGAAAACTCGAACTTCAAAAAAACAACAAAAATCCACCTTTTTTCTACATGTTTGCAGGGGGGCAAGCCCCCCACATCCCCTGCACATTATATATAACAATTCCAAGATCACAGTACAGTGGGGAAAAGGGTAAATACCCTGACCCACACTGTACTGCAATCTCCAGTCAAAAGCTTTGCATTTTCAGAAACTCAATCGTATCGTCTCAACAATATGAATTTCGAGTTTCTAAAATCTCAAGCTTCTGATAGGGACATGTATCTATCCATATATCTATATATATATATATATATATATATATATATATATATATATATATATATATATAGACACACACACACACACACACATATATATGTATATATATATATATATATATATATATATATATATATATTTTATATATATATATATATATATATATATATATATATATATATATATATATATATATATATATATGAGACTATGTTGATTCTTGAAAATGCACAAGTATTGGAACACAGCTGATTGATGCTGGCAATTTGAAAAAATAGTCCAACCACCTCACTTGAGCAGCAAGCAAGAAATATATAGATACCACACACAGCAAGCCAGCAATCCAAAGCCAAATCTTTGTTTAATAAAATACATGTACAAAAATCTGAATTTCTCTAGTGCCTCAACTATAGAAGCCTTAACAGAGTCATTTAAAGTACTTACAAAAAAAACCCCAAAACATCAAAACAAAATATGACCACAAAATAAAGATGGTTTCTTTCTGCGATTGGATAATCAAAACCCTATCACTAAATTCCAACACACTTTGGATAGTGATAATGTTATGGAAAGGGCTTTTCTAATGTAAGGTGTAGAGTTGGGATAAGGGGCAGGTTATCTCTGGTCTATATCAGATAATCAAACTCTTAAAAGTTCGAAAATCAAATAAAAAAAAAAACCTGAAAAAACCTACCTGAAAGCTTAAGCCGGGGACCAAGTTCCTTGTACCCCCCACACCCCCACTCTTTAAATATACCAACTCTGAGATCGTACTACAGTGCAGACAATTGAAAACTTCCATTGCTGCACTGTACGGGGATCTCCATTGAAATGTTCGAACTTTTAAAAGTTCGATCATATGGTGTCGTCCATATGACGTTCAAACTTTTAAAATTTTGAAAAATGTGATAGGAACCCGGCTAAAAACAAGTGGTTTTGACAATCTTTCCAAGTTTTCACTCTGTTGACAATCTGACAACCTGGTGATTCAGCAGTGTCTAGATATATCTAAATATCTATATGTAATATACATTTATATACATACATATATATATATATATATATATATGTATATATATATATATATATATATATATATATATATATATATATAGGTCTACCTGATTACGCCGAAAGCTGAGAAGAATGACAATGAGATAACCGACACCGGAAGATCGACAACAGAGAAGACTGACAGTTGAGAATCCCGACGCTGAGAACACTGACATGCTAAGGTAAGTGTGCGATAGGGACGGACATTAGGGTCAGGGTGTGGGTAAGATAAGTGTGTAATAGTGACGGATGTTAGGGTAGGGTGCGGGTGAGGTAAGTGTGCGATACTGACGGACCTTAGGGTTAGGGTTTAGACTTTAGGTTAAGGTTAGTGCATATATAGTTGTGTATGTAAGGTTTAGTGTAGGTTTGTAAGGTGTTTGGTGTGCTTGCGTTGTGTGTGTGTTTTTCGGGAAAGTTATTTGTTTTGTTGATTGTCGGGATTGTGGTTTGTCGGGTATGTGAAGTTTCGTGTTTTTGAACTTTCGGTTTTGTCGTGTCGGTTATTTCGTTGTCGGTGTTTTGGCG